>NC_059278.1:16444488-16484488 GCF_017591435.1 Portunus trituberculatus | reverse complement strand
TTTATTAATTTAGAAGATTAAGTGCTAAGGGACACACACACACACACACACACACACACACACACACACACACACACAGAGAGAGAGAGAGAGAGAGAGAGAGAGAGAGAGAGAGAGAGAGAGAGAGAGAGAGAGAGAGAGAGAGAGAGAGACATAATGCATATCAGTGAAGTCATTTATTTTCTTTGCCATAAATTTGCATTCATTATACAACTTATACTACCACCACCACCACCACCACCACTACTATCAAAACTACCACAAATAACAATAGCCGTGCCTAATCTTACGCCACGCCTCTCTCTCTCTCTCTCTCTCTCTCTCTCTCTCTCTGTTAACTCCCACGCAAGCCTCAGATGTCACCAGCCTGACTCTCAACATACGTCCGACACATGTTTGCTACTAACAACCCACCAGAGAGCATCCTAGTTTCTCTCTCTCTCTCTCTCTCTCTCTCTCTCTCTCTCTCTCTCTCTCTCTCTCTCTCATCATCTGTATCTGATTTTCTTCCCGTTTTCTCTGTAATGTTGAAGCCTTCGTACTTTTCCGTGTGGTTGTTGTACTCTCGTTTTCGTCTCTGTCTTTCGTCTTTGCCTCTCTTGTGTTAGCAGGGAGAGAAGGAGACGAGGAGGAAGAAGAGGATAAAGCAGAAAAGGAAAAAAGGAAATGCAGATGTAAAGAATGTAAAGGAGGAAATGATGACAAGTGTGAATGATGGAGTGAAAAAGAAATGTATGTTGATTGTATTTTTATAATTGAAGATGTGGCAAAAATAAAAATGGACACAAAAATCGAAGAGACTGAAGTAAAAGCAGAAGAAGAAGAAGAAGAAGAAGAAGAAGAAGAAGAAGAAGATGATGATGAAGTAAAAGGAGAAGGAAGGAAAAAAATGCAGTGATGGAATGAATATATTGGAGGTAGTACATGAAGAAAAAAGAAGAAGAAGAAGAAGAAGAAGAAGAAGAAGAAAAAGAAGAAGAAGAAAAAGAAGAAGAAGAAAAGGAGAAGGAAGCGAAGAAAATGCAATAATTAAATGAACATATTGGAGGTACACGAAGACGAAAAGAGAAGAAGAACAAGAACAAGAACAAGAAGAACAAGAACAAGAACAAGAATAATAAGAAAAAAAGAAGATAAGGAAGAAAAATACAGCGATTGAATTAATGAAATGGCGGTAAACGAAGACGAAAAAAAGAATGAAGGAATTAAAAAAATATAATGATTGTATACGTGTAATCGAAACAGGGTAGAAAAACAAATGAAGATCGAGGAAACAGGATCAGACACTAAAAAGACGCAGGGATTGTCCATGGAATAGAAAAAAAGAAGATAGAATACTAAAAGGAAAATGGAGATCACAACAATAAGCGAAAGAAAACGAAAGAAGAAGAAATAAATAAGGAATCACAGGAAATTAAGAAAAATGAGAGAATGAAAAGAAAACGGACTCAGTGTATACGGAAATTAACGGATAAGATTAAAACGACTGGAAACAAAATAAAAGAAAGGGAAGAATCGCAAGAAATAAACACATGAAAAGATTAATAAAAGATAAAAGAAAATGGAGTCACTTTAACTGAAAACAACGGGAAAAGCAAGACAAAAAAAAAAAAAAAAAAAAAGAAAAGAAAATACGAAGAAAAGGCGAATAATTGATAACAAACCAAAAAATACAAACTCGAAAACAATAAAAGAAAAAAACGAAGACAAAAAGAAAAAAGAAGAATAGAGAAAAAAAGGAATAAATAGAGATGTACTGACCATCTCTCTCTCTCTCTCTCTCTCTCTCTCTCTCTCTCTCTCTACTACTACTACTACTACTACTACTACTATTACAAATAACAACACCACTGCTCTCTCTCTCTCTCTCTCTCTCTCTCTCTACTACTACTACTACTACTACTACTACTACTACTACTACAACTACAACTATTACTACTACAAATAACAACACCCCTGCCCCCGCCCTCTCTCTCTCTCTCTCTCTCTCTCTCTCTCTGTCTGGACGCAGCTGGCAACTCCCTCGTGACGCGCTGTATTTAGCTGCGTGTCATTACTCATTAACTAATAAGGTGGGGCAGGGAAGGTGGGTCCTGATTGGCGTGTCCTCCCCGTCGCTCCCTCGCTGCCGGAGTCCAACCATTCATTTCCATACGAGCGAGAGGCAAAAAGGTTGTTTATCTCCGGCGCATTCCTTCCTTGCCGTGATTCTGCTGCGTTCGTTCCTTCCTCCTTTTCTCCTCGTCTGTTTTGTCTCTGGTACGATTGCATGGATTGATTAACGAAGGTGGGAGGAGGAAAGAAGGAAGGAGGAAGGGAGGATGGGAGGTAGGGAGAAAGAGAGGTAGGTAGATAAGTAGGTAGATAGAAGATAGATAGATAGATAGATAGATGATACAGGCAGACAGGGAGGCAGATAGATATAGATAGATAGATGGATAGATAGATAGATAGATAGATAGATGGACAGACAGACTGACAGACAGATAGATAGATAGGGAGAAAGGAAGAAAGGAAAAAATAATGAAGGAAAAAAGGTAGGAAGGAAGGAAAGAAAAAAGGAAGGAAGGAAAAAAAGAAGGAAGGAAGGAAGGAAAGAAGAAAGAAGAAAGGAAGTAAATAAAGTAAGGAAAGAAGAAAGGAAGTAAAACGTAAGTAAGTAAGTAAGTAAGTAAGGAAGGAAGGAAGGAAGGAAGGAAGGAAGGAAAGAAGACAGCATGAAGAAAAGACTGAAAGACTTAAAGATAGACAGAGAAGAAGAAAGAATAGGAAGATAGAAAGAAAACAAAAGAAAAAAAGAAAAATGGAAAGGAAAGAAAGAATGGAGAAAAGAAAGAAACTGCCACAGATCAATTAAGAAAACTTGTCATTCTATTCGGGTCCTTCCTATTCCTATTCTTTCTTTTTTCTCTTTTCTTTCCATACCCTTCTTCTTTCTTCAATCCTGTTTTCTCTCTTCCCCTTCCTTTCATTCTACATTTAACTTGTCATTCTATTCTTTTTTTTCAATTTCTATTCTTTCATCCTTCTCCTTTTTTTTTCCATATCCTTCTTCTCTCTTCAATCCTGTTTTCTCTCTTCCCCTTCCCTTCATTCTACAACAGCAGCTCATAATTATTCTCCTTTCTTATCTCATTCCCTTTATTCCTCATTCTATCCTTTCTTCATCTTTTTTCCTTCCTTTTCCTGTGTTTCTTTCTCCTTGTTTTCTTGTCTACACTTTCTTTCTGCAGCAAAAAAGCTTATGTTTCTTATCCTATCTTTTTTTTTTTATCAATATATCTCTTTTTTGTTTCTTATCTTCTTTTGTAGCCTTTCTTCTTCTCTGTTCTATCTTCTCGTCTTCTCTTCCTATTCATGGGAGTTGATTATTCTCTCTTATTCCTTCCTTTATTATTTTTTCTTTTCACATCTCTTCTCCATTTTCTCTATCTGCTTCTCATGTCTTCCTATTTACATCAATGACGATCAATATTTCTTTTTCTTTGCCTATCTCTTTTCTTCTTTTCTTGTTTCCTTTCATTTATTTCATTTGTCTTCAGGTTTTCTCTTTCAACACTGAAATTTTGCTCCCTTTTCCTAATTCTGGTTTCCTATTCCCTTTGTCTGATATTCTATTTTTCTCCTTTTCCAGCTTTCCTCGTCTGTTTCCTTTGTCCTTCCTTCATTTCATTAACGGTGTTTTTTTTTTTTGCCTTTTTTATCTCTTACTCCATCCTTTCTTCTCTCATTTTCCTACTTTTTCCAGCATCCATCATTTATTTCTTTTGCCTTCCTGTCTTCTCTGCCAATAACCGCTTTCTCCCCTTTCTCATCTTTATCCTAGTTTCCTTTCCTCTCGTGCTTTCATCCAATACCTTCCCTCCTCTTTTCTCTCCATTTCTGCCTGTTCTTTAAAATTTCCTATCTTTCCTAGTAACGCTTTCCCTTTTCCTATCCAATTTTTTCCCTTTCCACCTGTGCTTTCACCTGTGGCTCTAATTACGAACTGCGCAGAGTACAACGCCATCAGAAGGAAATGATAACTCACCTGAGCTCATTACATGTAATAATACGCATGGCAGATAATTACTCTTCTTACGCCTGCCTGTTGCCTCCGAGCGTCCACCCACCTGAGTGAAGCTTCGCATACTCTCTCTCACCATCCAGGTATGCTCGTGAGAAAGGACAAGGGATACGTGAGGCGAAGATACGTGAGAAGATACTTGGGGAGAAGATAATTGGGGAGAAGATACGAGGGGCAAGGATACGTGAGGTGATACATGAGAAAAGGAAAAAAATATGAGGTAGAAAGTATGTAGGACGGGGAAATATGTAAGATGAAGAATGTATGTCAAAAAAAAAAAAAAAGAATGAGGTAACATATGAAGGAGAAATATGGAGAAATATGTAAAATAAAGAGAAAAGAAACCATGAGGCAGTTACGTGAGAAATGAAAACTATAAGGGAGAAATATAAACAAAGAAAAAAAATATACGCGAGGCAAAAATAAGTGAGAAAAAGATACGTATGAAAAAAAAAATAGATAAATATGTGTATGGAAATATAAGTAAGGCGAAAAATACGTGAGAAATGAAAACCATGACGTTAAAAAATATGTATAGTGAAAAAAAAAACGAAGTGAAAATAAATGAAGTGAAGATGCAAAAAAATAAAAATAAACAATACGAAGTGAAAACATGTAAGGGAAAATACATAAGGTTAAAAGAATGTGAGGTAAAAATACGAAAGAAAGAAAAAAAATGAGGAAAATATACGAGAAATAGGAAAATAGGTCAGGTGGAAAATACATAAGCTTCAGAAAATACGTGAGGGGAAATTCGCGTGAGACAAAAGAAAAAAAACAGTAAGCTAATGTCATCTGCGAAGTTTCAAGAGAACAAGTGGTGCTGGTGGTGGTGGTGTTGGAGGTGGATTATGATGATGGTGATGATGATTATGATGATGATAGTGGTAGTTGTGGTAAGAGTTACAATAATGATGGTGGTGGTGATGGCCGCGGTAATGGTGGTGGTAGTAATAATGGTAAAAATGACAATAATAATAATAATGATAGTAGTAATAATAATAATAATAATAATAATAATAATAATAATAATAATAATAATAATAAGCTTAATGAGCAAGACCAGGAAGAGAAGCATGAGAAAGAAGAAAAACAGGAAGAGGAAGAAGGATAAGAACGAACCAAAACAACATCAAAAACAAACACAAACTACTCCATCACAAAACCAAACCAAACAGAACCCCACCAGCCTCCAAACAAACCCCAAGCATCGTGACAAAAACTCAACAACAAGGAAGAGGAGGAAGAGTAGGAGGAGGAGGGGCGGTGGCTTACTTACCCCCCAGGAGGCGGGCGGCGGGCGAGGTCGTATCCTGAGTATCCATCAACCTTGGGGATGGCCTGAGCCGCGGCCACCAAGAGCACCCCCACCGTCACTAGCATCGTGCGCTGCCTTACGAGAGCGTCATGTGGCACTAGGGATGCAACACTGGCACATGCAACGCGAGGGAGGAGCAAGGTGCGCGCCGGTGTGTTCGTGCGCGTCTGGTAAGTGTGTCCCCGCGAGAGGGTGAGGGCAAGCAAGCGCGCGCCAAGACCACAGGACGGGACGACGGACGCGAGCGACTAGTGTGGTGGCCGCCGAGTGTCTGAGGTCCTGAGCGGCGCCGCCTGACACCCGCCCATCCTAACCCGCCTCCCCGTCTGACCGCCCCCACCACTCCACTCACTCACCCCCTCCTGATAACAAAGCCCGAGGGAGGGGCATTTTTTCTGACCGAGCGGGGCGGGAGGGCTAATTTTTTTTTTTTCATTTTGAGCGATGAGGTGGCGAAGGCGGCGGTGCATGTGTGAGGAGGAGGGCGTGGCCGGAAGCGAGATGCTGGCGTTCAGAAGGGGAAGAAGGTGCCAGGACGTCGCCTTGCAGAATGCCGGTAGTGAGGTGCCCGCGCAGGGCCAACCTTAGCGGTCCAATCTTAAATAAGTAGATAATAACCTCCCTCCCAACGCTTTGTTTTTACACGAGGGATTCCAACAAGTCCACGTATGACCTCAGCCAAGTTCCCAAGGAATCTTCCAAGCAAAAAGCGCCAGGCCGCCTCGAGGACCAAGACTCACCATGACGGGAGACTCAGGCCGTGACAGACATTCATTCATCATGTGTTTGTTGTTAACTTAATGATGTTACTGATACCTTAATTACTTTAAGACTTGCACATCTTGGTGGAAACATGAGGAGGTGGCGAGGCAGAATACACTTGGCGAAATACTTGGATGTAGAGGCGCCTACACCCGAGGCGAGGGACGAGGCACTACAGTGTTGATAGAGTCCAGGGTGGGACAGGTGGTCGGGGCCAGCGCCGCGCCCCGACACCTACCCCCTACATTATGCACTTATCGTAGGCGCCATCGCCGTTACCTTTGAGAGCCGCCTTCCCCACCCTCGGCGTCTCCCGTCTACGTCCGGCCCGAGGGAGATGGGCATTGCAGAATCTTGAAAATAAGCAGATGGTGAGAGGCTGAGTGAAAGCAGCCCCGGCCGGCGTGTCAGGCCAGATAGGTCTCGACGCAGAACAGGAGGCGGGCCCGAGGGACACTAATAAACGCCGTCTTCATAATTAATAGATACGGCAGGAATTCCATCGTCTCCTTTTGAAAGTGATGAGAGGCGCCCTTATCGCTGGCACCGCGGCGTGTTCACTGCTCTTGAAAGCTTCTTCCATCTTGGGCGCGGCGCACACGAGATGCCCAACGACCTCGGCAGCGGAGTTTGACGTCACGATGACCATTAAGGATGAGCCATAGGCGGGAGGGCGGGTGTTGTGGGCGGCGGGTGGGCACCAGGCGGCCCGCTGCTGATAACGACGCCCGCGCCCACAACCCCGTGACTGATGACACTATCATGCCACTCTCTTACTCCCTCATTATGGAATGTTTGCGCGGCCTTACCTATCTGTGGCCGCGAATACCTGTTTCCCAGTGACCGAGGAGACAGAATCGCTACCTGGCGCTGAAGTGAGGCGGCGCAAACAATGACCGTCCTTACTTCCTCACCTGTGACTGAGGAACCAGGGAGCTGCGGACTAGAAGTGCTATTCCCCCCGTGGCACCCATCCATCCAAACCAGTATTGTTTACTTTCAAGTCTGAGCAATGTTTTCCTCCTCTTCCTCTTCCTCCTCCTGCTGCTGCTCCTCCTCTTCCTTTTGTAACTCAGCTCAATTCGTGCATCGAGTTACATTTCCATTCATTGCATCCCCGCCAGGCCTTGAAGCCACGCCCGCGCCATCCCCCAGCCACTCCCTCGCCACACGGACACAGAGAAGAGCACTCAAGCAGGAATTTGTCTCACCACCAAATCCGGCAACAAACATCGAACGAGTCGCTGTGATGACTTCTTACCTTCCACTCCAATTACTGTACAGCGAATGCAACGTTACGAGTCTGATCGCATAAAAGAATTGGTGAGCGATATTTCGAAGTGGTTTAACATGTAGTGGCTAATGAAAAGGTCTGATTAACGAGGTGCGAGGCAATTAGGATTGAGTAGTGTAAAGTGAAGCGTCCCCAGTCACGTCTGAACGAATGTGAAACGCAACACTAATGTTTGAAAACGACCACGTCTCGTACAACACAGCAAAGCAGCTTCATAGATCCGCTTCGAACTAAACATGTACCGAAGCAGACACTATAAATTCTCTTTCTCTCTCTCTCTCATATTTTATTTAACTTCACGACTCACAAATAAGGAGAAATCATATCAGCGGTGAACAAAGAGGAACACTTAGACATAAAACTGTAACAACTTCATTTTAACCATCAACAAAGCGGCCAGCACACACACACACACACACACGGGCCACTAAAAGCCGTTCTTCGGTGAATGGACGCAATAAGAATGCCCCTCTCAGACTCAGCCTACTTGGGTCATCCTCTTATCCCGCCACTCATGAAGGTCGATCAAGTGTGGAGCCTGACCTTCCTCTGTCTGCACCACTCCGGCCCTCCCCTTCCTTTCCCTTCTTCCGCGGACATAACCCTCAGACACCTTACATGTTTGAAGGGAAAGAAAAAAAAAAAGAAAAAAAAAAACTGCCTCATACATTCGCATACACACTCTTCAAAGCATTCATGTTATTCATAATTTCAGTGGTATTTTCTGCCATATATACAAGACACAGTAAGGCCATACAGTATTCTCAACTTGTTTGGCGCTCGATCTTTTCTATGTAAGAGGGAAAAACCGGCCAAGGGCAAGAGAAAACGATTAAACAAAAAGACCCGCTAAGATTTGTACGAATATTCCACACTGGTAAGTAGTTCGTGTCAGTGAGTCTTGTGGTGCGTGCTAGGGCCGCTGGACACACGACACACTGCTTGGATCTCATCACAAGGGCCGCTGAGAGTAAGAAATGCTGCTCTAAACAAACATACTATGGCCTATATTTAGAAACACTTTGCTCTCACCACGACTATTTTCCAATGCTACAGAGATGGTTAGCGGGATTTTCAAGTGTTTCTCTATTTGATAATGTAGAAATCTTGTCACTCTGCCTTTAGAATCATAAAAACTTTCAAGAACTCGTGTAAAATAAAGCCTTTTGAGATAGAGGAGGCGAGGCACAGAAGTGTTTGACGATACGAGCCATAAACGCTTCTTAACTCAAAAGCTCTTTAGTTTATCCTTAGTTTCCACGTGCGCAAAATGACACACACCGCTTCATTCCAGTTCATATATTCAAATCCCATGTGCCAGATTAGAGAAACGTGCATAATGACTTGATGACTAACTATGGCGAGGGAGAAGGAAAGAAAAACGCGGTTTTCCGGAATTGTGTGGTGGTGTGGGTATTGTGAGTGTTTTGGGTGTAGTGCATGTTCTAAAGGTGAAAATTCAGTAGCACACTAAAAGCAAAACTCACAAACACTACTCCATCCATAGTGTCTGTAAGCACAAATGTTCCAATGACACGAAACACTCCAATCTTCCTCATACACTTCGATCGGCGCACCAGCTTAAAGAAATGTGTCTAAGCCAACATAAACAGTGCAAATGAGTGTTGATTGGTACACTTAAGGGCGTGATGGTCCCCGGGGAGGGTTAGGCTTTGGATAAGGAGGGAGATGGTGAGCGCTGGCCGGCGGAGTAGGGGAGGTGGTAGAGGAGGCAAGGATGTGTGTGGGTGGGCGGCTCACACGCTTATGTACACACGCACACTCTAGCTATCGATACAGGAATGCAATAAGGTGTAGGTGTGTATACCATAGAAGCCTGCTAGACACCCTTGACTCACACACACACACACACACACACACACACACACACACACACACACTTATACTGGTAACAAATTAAATAAAGTATGCATTATGTTGTCACCCTCAGATATGAGGAGCCATCTTAAATATAGCAGAGTATTTATTCAACAAAGAGAGAGAGAGAGAGAGAGAGAGAGAGAGAGAGAGAGAGAGAGAGAGAGAGAGAGAGAGAGAGTATAAGTAGCATAAAAGCAACTGGATTTCAATTTTTGTGGGTGTTTTCTTTAGTCGAGGTGAAGTAATGGAAGTTTTAATGATCTCTTGAATTCTTGTGAAAAAAAAAAACTAAATGAAAACAGAGAGAGAGAGAGAGAGAGAGAGAGAGAGAGAGAGAGAGAGAGAGAGAGAGAGAGAGAGAGAGAGAGAGAGAATGGTGAGAGGATGAATCTCTTTATGGCTGCAGGCTGCTAAACACAACATCCTTCTCAGCAAGGGAAAAGTAATGAATAAAAAAACAAAAAAGTATAAATAGATACATCAACAAATAAAAAGAAAGATAAATAAATAGATAGATAAATGAATAAATAAGCAATAATAAGTAATGACACAACTACTAAATAAATGAATAAATAAACAAAATAGACATGGGAAAATAAACACGCAAGTAAAAAGAAAGAAAAAAATGAGAAAGAAAGAAAGAAAACAGGAAAGAAAGAAAGAAAGGAAAGAAGGAAGGAAGGAAGCAAAAACAAAAGAAAAAAAAAATATTGCATAAACAAATGAATATATAATAGAAGATAAACACTAGTCTTCTCTTCCAAGTTTCCACAAATTACTCCCCAAGTTCCCAGTACCTCAGCCTCTTGCCATTACACAAACAAATTAAAAGTGTTCCTTAATAGCAGAGTAATTAAGCAATGGGGGGTGGGGGAGAGGGGGAAGAACTCAAGAGAAGCTTTCATCACTGACGCAAAGCTCTTTAAAAACGCCAAGGACCTCAAAACTACACTATGATTAAGCAGTTATACCTTACCCTAAGCAGTTCATCCACTTCTCTTTGCTAATTTGTCCTTTCTTCACTCTCTCTCTCTCTCTCTCTCTCTCTCTCTCTCTCTCTCTCTCTCTCTGTTTTCATAAATTTTCTTTTGTTCCTCTTCTTTTGCACTTTTGCATGCTTTTCTCTAAATTTCTCCACCTTTTTTTTATGTTTATCCTTTGCTCTCTCTCTCTCTCTCTCTCTCTCTCTCTCTCTGTTCCCATTTACCATATACATCTCTCTCTCTCAACTCTTCCTTGCTTTCTGGTATTCTTTCCTCCAATTCAGTTCTACTCTCTCTCTCTCTCTCTCTCCTTTCTGGTATTTTTCCTCCATTATTAAATGAAATGCCTTGTCAAATCATCAAAGCACATTTAGAGGTTAAGAAAATATGATAATAATATAATGACATAACAAAATAACTAAAGCATTTCTAAACATAAGGATCCCATGTGAACACTTAAGAGCAGCTGGATATGTAACATTCCTACACATACTTGAAACATATCTGGTCTTAAGCATCACACACAGATTAAAACCACAAGAACTCCTGTGACAAAACAACTGGATAGAAGTGTGGTTAGCTTGAATGAGTGAAAAAAATATTGTTGTTCCTCAGGCATTGAAACACATCTAATTGAAACACCAAACCTCAATCAAAACTTCTAAAAATGGCATGACCTTCTGCCTCCCCCCAAAAAAAGTAAATAAATAAAAATAAATAATAATAGTAAAATGCATAAATAAATAAAGAAAGAAAGGAAGAATAAATTATAAAAACAATACATGTCTAAATAGAAGTGGCATACCTAAGTGACTAGATCATTTCAATAAAAATAAAAAAGAATAAAATCATCATACCTAAGTGTAATGAAAAACACACCTAATTAAAACACCAAAGCTCAGTAATTAGAACCTTGACAGCCACCATGACAAAAACCACAAGAACATCCCTGAATAACCATGACATAAGTGACATACCTAAGTGGTTAAGACATCTCTATTCTCCCTCCGTATTATAACACGATCCAAGTATGCTGTGTCGTAGGGGCTCTGGCTGACCCTCACACCACCAAATACTGCAAGCACTGGTCGCCTCTTACCATGATAAGGAGCGACAGGTCTGCACCATCCCGGCCGTGAGGAACAGGATGGGGAGTCGATGAGGCGATTTATGGTTGCCGTGCCTGAAGCTTTTACCACCCTTGCTTTTTGTACTCCATTTGGATCGTGTCTGAGTGAGTCTGTGCTTCGTCTCCTGTGAAACTGAGGGAATGGCTGGTTATAACAAGGGATGATGCAGTGAAGGAGTCAAAGGCCAGGAATTGTATCTTAGCCAGGGGGGGATTACAGAATTAAAGGTGTTAAGAATTGTTGGTCATTCATACATTACAATATCAGCAAATCAATCAGAAAGTTTTATAAGTAGATGATGTAATAAGTCATGGGCCATGAATTGTATCTTAGAGGGGAAGAGAATAAAAAATGTTAAGAATTGATGATTTAAGTTATTCACACAATGAAATATTAGCGAGTATGTGATGGTGGTGGTGTTGGTGTGTGCTTTGGTATGATATGGTGTGGTGTTAACATTACACAGCCACATTCAACTGCCCTGTGTGTGTGTGTGTGTGTGTGTGTGTGTGTGTGTGTGTGTGTGTGTGTGTGTGTGTGTGTGTGTGTGTGTGTGTGTGTGTGTGTGTGTGTGTAAGCTAGTGGGTGGCTGGTGCTAATCAAAAGCTGTATAACTAGTGTTTATACCTTAAACTACCACTTGTGTGTGTGTGTGTGTATGTGTACTCCCATCTTCATTTAATCAGACATTAACGAGTCTGATGGCAGCTGCCTCCACTTTCCACAAGCTACTGTGATACGCCTGTGGTAGAGTGTGACTGTGTGGTGCCGTGTTTAGTCTGCCCTGTGTGGGACTGCTGTGATAACATGGAATAGGTGTACAACATATGCATGAATAGAAAGAGACAATGAAGATGATGCAATAACAGGGGCATGGATCAGCAATTATACCCTGACTCAGGGCACACAAGAGGAAAAATGTTACAAATTAATGGTTGAGCCCCCCTTACATTATATCAAGAGAGTAATAAAGAAAAAAGGATATAATAAGAGGATGATGTAATAACTATGCCATGTGTTAGGAATGGAACCTTGACTAGAGGGACACTGAAGGAAAGCAAATGATAAAAATGTTTGAAGTCATTAATCTTTCATGACATTAAGAAGGATATGAAAATGAAGACTTATTAAGATGATGCTATTGAAGAACCCTGAGTCAAGGTTTATAGATTGGTTAGGTTAGGGAGACATAAGAGAAAAGATTCACAATTATTTACACATCAAAATATGTTACAGGAAAAAATATAAATTAATTGAGAAATACTTTTGAGACCATATGAAAATTACAAGATAAATTAATCAAAATGCTATAAAAATGTTATAGCACTGAACTTGAAATAAAAAAGATAAAAATTAGAGAAGTGAAAAATAAAAGCCTTTATAATTCAAAGCAGGGCTCTTTGAAATGGAGAGAAGATACACAACAAAAGTCAACCATAAATAGATAGGCAAGATTTAAGAACTCATTAAAAGAAGACTGGGAAGATAACACAAGAGGAAACAATTGAGGAGACAATGAGCAGAGAGAGAGAGAGAGAGAGAGAGAGAGAGAGAGAGAGAGAGAGAGAGAGAGAGAGAGAGAGAGAGAGAGAGAGAGAGAGAGAGAGAGAGAGAGAGAGAGAGAGAGAGAGAGAGAGAGAGAGAGAGAGAGAGAGAGAGAGAGAGAGAGAGAGAGAGTACCTATTCATAGAGAGAAGGAGCAGGATAGAGTACTTATTTATATGATCATTAACTTGATGTATAAACTTCACTTCTGCTTTGATCTCAGGGGCAGTTGTAATAATGCAGGCATGGAGTCGCACTGCCTTATCACTCTGTCACTTGTATATCAATGCACCACTTGACTGTCCTTACCAACTCCTTTGATCCTTGATAACCCCTCGCACAACCTTCACCAATAGAGCCACACAAGCCCAAGTGATCAAGTGAACCGGCTGGCAAATTAATATCAGATGAACTTGCCCCTTTAGAAAACACCGAGCCCATTTTACTACTATGTCTTGTGTGTTTAGTCTTGCCATTTCTTCCATTCTAAAGGGGATGAGTGTGTGTGTTTTCCTATTTCTTCACACACTCATCTTCAGAAGCCTAGAGAAACACAGTGAGTTCAAGATTCCATTTGATTCTGGAGTAAGGTGATAATTCCATCTACTGAAGCTTTACTTAATCAAAGTTGTCTCACACCAAAGTCTCAGGAAACAAAGTGCCATCTTCTGTCTCATATGAGAAGGGAGACTTGTGTAAATGAGGACTGAGCAGTGTTGTGTTCTGGGGGAGGGTGTTGAGCAGGGACAGAATTTGTTTTAGACAACAGATTTAATAATGATCATCACCCATAAAATCTCCACAAGACATGAGCTTGAAAGACAGTAATTCTTATTACTAAAGATATCTTTGACTCATAGTTTCAATTAGTCTACATTATGTTCAGGTGCTTTAAGTCTTTGGTAATGACTAATATCTAACAATCTCCACCAGCAGAAAACTTATTCTCTATGCATAACAATTAAAATTTCTGAAATTAATTCTTATAACATGGCACAAACATATCAAAACTTACTACATATAAAATCTAATTAAGTTTCAAAGATCTATATTAAATGTTGAAATATTTAAATGGTTAAATACTTTCCCTAATTATGGAATTAACATCTTAGAAATACTACAACTACAGAATCATTCATGCATTCATGTTATATAGGAAATAAATTATGACTTTCAGATACAGTGTCTGCTATCGAGGACAAGGGCTTCCTTTGCCACAGCTCCACTCATGTAGTCCTCTACATGTTGTACTTTAAATATGTTAAATACAAGATCAATATAAATTATACATATATTATTGAGAATAGTAACATTACTAAACTACTTGATAAAACTTGATGCATTCTTAAACTTTCCATTCACACAGTAATATCAACAGAGCAGAATAAATTATCACAAGACTCAAGTATTCAGATATACATTTACCACACTGGCTGAGGGAAGATCTTTCCCTGCAAGGAAGACTAATATCTATTCAGTTATATTTTCAGATCTACAGTTGAATGGAAGAAGTAGAAAAAATGAACACAGAATCTTTAGCCATAACATCTCACAAGTGCTGTCTTTCCTCCCTTAAAACAGCCTCCCTAAAATAATAATGTTTCTACCTTAAGACTTTTAAATTACCCGTTTGATTTATGCACAAGATGCTTTATTAGGTGAGATGTGCTGCCGGTAAAGCTGCCAAAGATGTGTACGTATATCTATCACTCATTCAATATTTGTATGTTTGCATATCAATATCTTGTCTCATATCTATATGTTTGTATACTGATACCATATCTCAGCCATACAACTCTGGAGACATGAGTCTGGTTTGTACACACCTAGATATTTGTCTACATATTCAATTTGTTCACCTGAGAGATGAAGAAAGGCAGATATATAAAAGTCTCCAGTTAAATTACCACAAATAGGATGAGCACTTTATGGAAGACATCAAGACAATGATGACTTATCAACTCAGATCTGAACTTTAGCAACTGTTCACAAATGCACCCTCCTGCAGATACTGACAGACCTACCAAACACAACCCAACACCTCAAGGGCAGGATGGCTTCACAGCAGCATCCTTGAGGGTATCACACCACAGCAGCAGCAGCAGCATCAGAGGCTCCATAGTGTGTGGTTCTGACTGACCAGGTATGCATGCTCATCCTGAAGATCCTGGTCCAGACTCTCAATGTTTGGTCCCAAGTCATGAGTGCTCAGCTCCTTCTCAAACATCTTCTGCAGCAGGATCTCCGTGTTCTTCAATCCTGATGAATAGAGCATTATTTTGAACACCATGGGGATGTTGATCTATAAGTCTCATATACATATACCAAAAAATGATACAACTTAGACCAAAGAGAAATTGCACTTTGAAGTTACTATTCACTCCACATGCCTCACTCTTGAAGAATATGTAGTACAACCTTTCCTTAATTATCTTGTGTATAGCAAGACCTAATGCCAACTAGACAACAATGACACTCACTTTTTGAGATGTGAAAGCGGACATCTGTTTCTGAAGAGATATCAATGCCTGAAGCATAGAACTGTGAAACTCCTGGGGATATTCCTCCATCAACCTCTACTGTTGGAGGGTGAGGTGCTGATTCTGTCTCCTCCTCAGACTCTGAACTATCGGACACCACCAGGTTTTCATTACTCACGGTCGACATGGCTCTCGGCCTCTTCCTAGCGATGAAATAACAGTATAAGAATCTGGTTTCTGGAGTGGCAGATGACCAGAATAGACTCCGTAATCAGGTTATTAGTACTGAGTTATTAAGAGGCTCTAAAACATTAGACAAACCTACAGATGTGGATGACAAGTGGAAAGAGATAGATTTGGTTCAAACTGGGACTGCCACATATAGACCTGTTGGCTTATTGCATCTTCCCTCATTTTCTTAGGTTCTTATGTTTTTTTGGTAGATTTTCCATTAGAAATAATACAACAATGATTTATGTTTAAGTGTGATTTTCATCCTTACTTTCTGAAGCTGAGTCCCATTTCTTGAATCTTCTTCTCCATCTGACTCTCCAGATAACCCTGACAGCTGGCCGTGTACTCCAGGATGAACACCTCCAGGACAAAGGCTGTGAAGATGCTGCAGGGACACTGTGACTCAATACAAGCAAGAGTAGTAGGTAGGAAAGGCATGTGTTGGGTATGCAAAGATGCTGTTACAAAGAATTAAAAAAGCAAAGCCACATGACATAAGTAAAACAAGTGTGGTCTAAAATGTTAATCAGTCAATAAATAAATGAAAATTTTAATGAAAACTGAAGAATATCTTACTTGAGAACCACAATGACACAAGTGAGGTGGAAGAGGATGAAGTAGAGCCTTGCCCAGGGGTCAGTCACAGTGGCATAACCATAGGCAATAAGTGAGCGTCAGTTAAGGAGGCAAAGTATTATGTGAATGACATTGGTTGTGCAGATCATGGTACCAATAACTGTGAACAAAAAAAGAGGCGGGACTTTGTATATCATTAACTATTTCCTGACCATTAAGCAGTGTTCTGTCAAGTTTAATTTTGATGTTACTACAGAAAAACATTGCCACCTAAAGCCAATCTTGAAATAACAAACTTCATACTTGAGTAATTTGGGTTGCACAAACTTATAAACATAACACCTAAAACCAATCTTCAGATATCAAACACTATATCTGAGAGTCTCGTACGGTGCTTAAACTTGTATAAAAAGGATATCATGCCACTGGTTGACGACTGTGAGCTCAAAGAGAACAATGAAGGCATGGATGACGTCATTGAAGTTATTGTTGCAGTAGTGGTCTCGCCAGAAGTCTGAGTTCTGCAGCTTCTCATTCCCGCAGTAGAGTTCAGAGCCTGCGGTGTAGCCTGAGAACCGCACCAGCCCTTGAAACGCTTCCATCCCCACAATGGCAAAGATATAGTAAAACACCTGCGGGTTAAGTGTAATCAGGGGCAGTCTGGCTTCATTTCCACATTACATCATGTCTTTAAAACACCTGAAGACTATGTGAAATCAGAGACAGTCAGGATATTAACACACTGAATTATATGAACAGAACAGTCTAATGACGAGATTACTTCAATGTAGCACAGCAAAAGATAACATTAAGAGTGTGAATGATGAATCTGTGAGTGTGATGTTTTGTCTGGGACTGCTGACTTGGTATATAAATAGATAGATCATTCTTAAGTAAGTGAGTCTGTGAGTGTGGGACTGATGGCCTGGTTACATAGATACACAAACTTCAGTACACAGGCTGAACGTACCAGCATGACAGCCCCGTAGGTGAGAAGGGAAGGGAGGATCTTCGTGATGGTGTGCACAATGACCTTGAAGCGATTGACACTGCCGATGATCTTGACGAGACGCAGCACACGAAGCACCAGCAGCACATCCAAGGACAGACGACTCTCCTGCTCTGTACACAAGACAGATGGATAAACATTCTGATGATAGACAGATGATTCTCCTCTTCTACAAATAAATCAGACAGATACACAGATATTTTACTAACAAATAGCTTTTCTCCTCTATAGATCGATGGGTAGACAGATATTTTGTTGACTGACAAATGATTAATTTTCCTCTACAGAGAGGAAAGATAGATTGATATATATATTTCTTGACCACAATACACAGCATGGTTCTAATAACAAGAGTGATTCAACAATATTACACTGAACACATCAAAACTAATCCTTCTCTACAGACAGATAAATAGAAAGTTTATTGACCATGTTGGATTCCCAGTTTATTTTTAAGATGTTCAGCAAATTAAAGGACTTAAGAAACTAATAGCAAGAACATAATGGAGATGAACAATAAGAGTAATACTGAACACACTCACCATCAGCCATTACAGCCTCCACGACTCCCATGATGAACGCTGCACCAATCACAACAAAATCAAACCTGAAAGCACAAAAGGCATTCATCAAATAGTATCTCATTCCTCATACACAGCTTTAAATGCAAGTGCCTCATGTATTCAAAGTGCAAAGACAAAGTATAGAAAGATAGGAAAGGAAGCTCCCAAGGTTAAGGCTAATAAATTTCAACCTATTCCCTGTCAGTAAAGTGCATGTGAGGGAAGCAACAAGAAGCTTTCACTCCAAACACATGAACTGTCCAATTAAAAAAGAGAGTAACTGTGAGGATACTGCGACAAGTTGGAGGTGTGTGGTGAAGGGAACATGGATCACAGATAGCTACTTTATTCCTCCAAACAACCAATCATAAAATTTGCCTGAAATAACACTCATTCCTTTGCTAAATTCCCAAAATAATAATGTTAAACAAAATGATAAAAGTTATGGTGAATGTAGCCACACTCACACATTCCACACTTTTTTGAAGAAGCGGCGGGCACCGAAGACATAAAGCTTCAAGAATATTTCCAGCATGAAGAGAGAGAGGAAGACCCACTCTGCCGCGTCATCCCATGTGTCGTCGTTGTTAGCGATGCCAATCACCACCGCATTCACCAGTGTCAGGATGTCAAAGAAAATACCAAAGAATCTGAAACAAGTAAGGGACATTCAAAATATGTACAGTTTGTTTCACTCTGAAGTAAGAAAGTAAAGCCAGGAAAAATACTATACAAATTATGGTATCTCTTTTTCTTCTGTATAAGATGAATGCTGGTAAAGAGCAAAAAATGCCTTAGATAAAAAGCCCACTGAGGTGCCAGTACCCAAAGAAAAGAGCCAAAATGATTATCTAAATTTGAAGAGTCTAGGGATAATCCAGAGGTTCATGTGAGTGGACTGGTGGTGGAGGACTCTGCACATTTGGCTCCAGGCCAGGAAGATCTAAGTTCCAGGCTGATTAGAAGCAAAATTTGATGTTGATATCCTAAGCCAGCCAGACATGATGTGAGTAGCTGGCATCAACAAGGGGCCAATCACCAAACACTGTGAAATGAAGCTAAAAATGTATTTTATTCAATAAGTTTCTTTAAATCTCTGAAACAACATTAATCAATGATTAATGAACATCAGCTGCATGCACAATATTGATATAATCACAATGTTACTTCTAAGATGTAGTAAATTCTAGAATAGAGTACATTTTTAATTCCATTTTACAGTGGTTGGTACTTGGTTCTTGTCTCAGCCAGCTTTTTTTTTTTTTTTTTTTTTTTTTAACGGTAAGGCCTATAGCGCCTGTAGGCACACTTGAAGAGTGTATGGGAAGTGCTGTTCAGCTTCTGCCCATTAATGGTGCAGGCAATTTTATTTATAGTGGTACCCATATTAGGGCCCATATCACGGCTCAAGCTCATCTTGAGTGTAACCACCTAGAACCTGGGTATCATGGTGATGTGTAGGTAACTTTAAACTACTCGACAAATGGCAAAGTGTTTTAAGGCTGTACGTGGTGGGATTCCAACTTATGCGTGGACGTCTGCTCGATCCCACGCTCACCACCTTATCCACTATGCCACCGCCTCCCTACTCATATCTACCTTGTATTCTGTCTAATAGTACATGAAAACCAGATGGTGCAACATAGAGAACTACTACATATCAACAAGTCTCACATCATAACAAAGCATTCCTAACTTGAAATAAAAGCAAAGAGAGAAATCCTTACCTGTTCTTCACTATAGCACAGATCATTTTTGATGGCTTGGAGTTGTAGAGTGTGGGCAAGTAGTGGCCAATCAGTGTAGTTCGGTCCACCACCTCAGACACCTCCACATTCAGCAAGTCTGCAAGCTTGAGGAATTCACCTTTCTCTGCCCCAACAAAAGATTAAATTCAGTGAGATATTCCTGTGTCCTTTCTTTTGGTCTTCGAAATAATCTGTGTAACATAGCAACATACATTATAACACTTATCCTTACTACCATTAACTACTACTACTACTACTACTACTACTACTATTACTACTACTACTACCACTATTGTTACTTTCATACACACCCAAGTAATCTGAGCCATCTGAGTCCAGCACAATCCACAGAACGTTGATGAGCGTTGGATTCTTCTTATCATCCAGAAACTTCATCAGCTGCACAAACCTTGTTCTTGTCACCACTCGTCTGAGGGAAGAAGTTTGAATAGAAAAGCATCAGCAGTAAACTATTCCTCAAAACACATAGATGAGCTTAATATCTTTTTCACTCTAGTTTTCATCCTTGAGCCTTAAGTTTTTCTCACAGCTCACAATCAAAAAGAGTCTCAAGGCAGCATGACTCACTTGTTTCTGAGATTAGAGGCGAGGATCTCAAATGCCTTGCTGAGCTGCTGACGTTTGCTGTATACAGATTTCCTCACCTCATTCTGTGGATGGACGAGACTTCTAATTTCTCTCATATGTAGTGCAGTCATAACATAAGAGTAACAGAAACCATATATACTTTGTCATTCAGTCTTCATGCATTGCTTAACATGTAGCAAGGCCAATCCAGGTGCATGTTGATATCTTTCGGATGAAAGTTCACCACAATGAGCTAGCTGGTCAGGGTGTAGGCACTTTCTGTGACTGCTAATGATGCCAAACTGCTATGGTGGTAAAGAGGGACAGACAGGGAGAATGAAAGTACTGAAATATGAATTATGGTAAAGGAGAATGAGGAGAAGCAGACAAAAGTGGAGCAGAAGAAGAGTTATGATAAAGAAATGAAGATGTGGTGGGAGAGAATAAGATGATGGATGTGTTTGGTGTTTATGGTGGTGTTTTCAATTTGCTTGAATTGCTTTGTTTATTTTACTGTAAATAACACTTAATTTACAACCCAGTACTTAGTGACTCACTGTGCAAGACTAAGTAATAGTTTGGGAGGGTTAACTTTTTCTGCAAGGTAAAGCTACAGTACAAAATTTTGGGGTCAAATTATAGAAGTCGACTAATGTACCAGATCAACTTACGAGCTATAATATACAATAGCTACTGAGGCAATGTGACCTCTGATGAAAGAAATGGTGCTTTGAGAGTTGTTCCCACCTGTGGCAGTGCTGAAACAGATGAGCACTTACTTTGAGGTGCTTCCTGTAGTTGTTATAGATGACAGCAAGGATGATGTTCATGTAGATAAAGAAGCAGATCACCAGGAACACCACGAAGAAGATCACATAGTAGGTGGAGATGTCAAATGCCGGCATCCTAGAAAAAAAAAAAAAAAAAAAAAAAAAAGGTGATGACAACTTGATTACTGAGTCAATCCCATTATCCACTGTATCTGAGGACTAATGCCTTTTTATCTTCTTTTAAAACGTGAACTTATTATTTACAGTTCAATCCTAATTACTGATGGTGAGAATTTTGCTAGTGTCACTTATCATATCACTATACCACTCACTGACACTGAGGACCCAATGTATAGTATTTATAGTGATGATGGTTTCTTACATGACGTCAGGGTTGTTGGCAGTGGTGACCAGGACATACAGGTCAAATATGCTGTCCCAGTAGGAATCAAAGTAGGGTCTTCCATCCACCCACTTCAGATCTCTGTAACAGTCAGGCAGCAAGATTCATAACCAGGAAAACATATCAGTAAAAGGTCACGTGGTTAATGTGAGATATATAGAATAAAAACAGTGTAGCATAGCGAATGTAAATAGATTGTATGTTTAGTATATGCAGTGCATGAACATATATTTAATCACATTTTACTCAAAGTGAAGTAAAAAGTCCTTAATTTTCTGTTTTAGAGGCAGTGCAAGATAACAAGATCAAAATAAGGCTGAAGATGAATTTAAAAAGCACATACACAAAATAAAGACATTTTGCATTAAACATGATATTTCAAAGTACATTACATTTGAGTTTTATGCTTGCTTTCTTCTCAAAACTCTAAACTCTAGGATCAATAAACCTGGATACTATGAAACTCAGAAAGTGTGAAAATCAGATACCATGACACTTGGATACTGTGAAACTTAGACACCATGTAACTCAGAAACCATGAAACTTGTATACCATAACACTCAAATATCATGAAAATAAGATACAGGTAACTCTTGATTTACACGTGTTTAATTTACGCATTTTTGTTAATACGTGGCTGAAAAAATATTATAATTATTTAAATTTGCGCGATCAGTTTGCTTATACGTGATTTGGACCACATCCCGCATCCCCCCCTACTATCTGTTGTTTCTTATGAGAATTACAAGTTTGTATTATGCAAATTTTGAAATACATGATGCCTATTGGAACACATCTATCGTGTAAATTGAGAGTTACCTGTATTATGAAACTTAGAGGAGTAGTACGGCAAGTTTAAACATGAAATCAGCAGTTCCTCACCGTCCACCAAACAACTTGTAGGCCATGAGAGCAAAAATGGCCAGGCTGAAGAAGAAGAGGAACAAGACATTAACCACATCAGGGAGAGTTCGCCGCAGGTTACGAAATGCTCGCCTAATCTGCCGCAGCTCAGGGAAGTTGACGGCAAACAGGGGACGCAGAGCTCTTGACCACCTGAAGAGGGTAAATGTGTCAGAACTCAATGCTTATCTCTCCTTTACATTATTTTCCCTATTCAGTTTATTCATATTTTCATTAAACTTTCATTCATCATTCTTTTGTTCTTGATTTGTTCCTTTACTGTTAGATTCCTGTATTATAGACATGATATATTACTGTGTGTATGACATATGACCACCTTCAGCAGTCTATGTACATGAGAGAGACAGACAGGAGTGACAAACAAAACAAAAGGAAAGGAAACCAATAAAAATAAATCTTCTAAAGAACATCTGAGTCTGGAAGAAACAAATAAAAGCAGCGCATATCTTCAGAAATATAATGTGGAAGTTTGGTTTTTGTTGTGTAGTTTTTTTCTTTCAATTCTCTTTCCTTTATTCTGTTCTGGGGAGGAATGTAAGTGATAAAGACCCTCTACCACTTTCCATGTAATCAATTAACCTTTCACACTCACTTCCACTGTGTTTTGCAATCTCACCCAATCTTAACTTCCCTGATCTGTATGGACTCTGTCAGTTGCCATGTTTTATAAGACCATCACCAGGTCAGAGCAACACTCAGCCAAGACTCAACACAGTGAATGGGACTATTGATCAAGATTATACAATGCAATTTAGTTCCCAAAAAGACATCATATGAAACATCTTACTGCAAAAGTTATCAATTAAAATCTTTTATATCAATTTATGAGTGTGTAAGATTATTGAAATCCATCGTAAAAAAACTAACAATGTAATTTGGTTATCCCAGTGAACATCAGTACAAAACACAATACGAAGCATCTGACATTAGTTAATCATTCAAAGCCTCTCTTATGTCAGTTTGATCTGTTCATGCCTTCCAATACCTGCTCACATCATGCATAGAGTAACGTATAGGAACCACCACCACATGTAGAGCCAGATCATGCAGACACAGTGTACACCAACCAGTGGACTCAAGCCTCCAGCAACAGACAGGTAGAGACAACAAAGACAAACAAAATAGTAACATGATGCCAACTTACCGTACGCTATAGATTCCACTCTCTGTTAGTCCAATATATATTACCATATCTAAAAAGGTAATCTGCAAATACATCATATATTATTCTCTGCACCAAGCAAGCAGTAAAAAAGTCAGCCAAGGATAGAGAAATAAAAAGTCAGTCAAATTAATAAAAACATCAAAATACCTGTCAAAATCAAGCACTAAAAATAAAGCATACAAGTTAAGGTTAATGAACACAACTACAGCACCTCACACATGGCTACTTGTGTGCACTGTGGTGGGGAGAAAACACAGGGGAAAGCTGGGGATCTTATTTTCTCTAAGGTCTTGGTGAACAATCCCCCACAGTCTCTCTTCAGAAAATTGTCAAAATGTTAGAGAAACAAAGACTCATCCAGTGTTTCCTCACCCTCACACATTTGCTTAACTAATATGAGACTGTTAAAGTGCCATAAGAATCTTTTAATATGTGAGCCAAGGTAGTTAGCTGTTTTCTATCTATTAATTCTGGTAGTTCTTGATTTGCTTCCTTTTTTTTTACCAATAGGAAATGCAATACTATATATATCTTTACTTTGACATATGACAAAGACTGATCAGGTGAACAAAATGAACGGAGAAAGTGCCTGCCAATACACCACTCCTGTAAACTACTATAAAAGGTAAGTGTCTGTCAAATTGTTATGCCAGATGAGTTCCAGGAATGTCTTAATGTTCCTCTCCAGCCACACTACTGCATCACCACAACAACTACATCATGAATCTCTGGCAATGGTGAGGAGATTAAGTTTTCCATGGGTGTCTTTATATAAGTGTAATGATACAAGAGTGTGCTGTCTTGTCCTGCCATACAGAGGTGGTGTATGTGATGTGTTAGTGGTTAGAACTCTACTTCATTTCAAACATCAATACATCAGCACGAAATTCCATACATATTCTTAAGATCTCCATGAGTCTTGGATTAATGATTGTGTATTCAGATAGTGGAAAGTGCATTATACTTTGATTATATTAAGTATGTAACTCATAAACAGTAAGGGTTAGCAACACAATGAGCATTCCATATAAAAAAAAATACATGTGAAAAAAGGAGGTAAATAATGTATACTGCATGTACTGAATTTCAAAACATGCAGGGATGAAAGAGCAAAACATTATGGGTTTCTCAAGTGATGTAAGTAAAAATTTCCAGATATCATGCTAAAAATAAACAAAAATAGCCATACACAGTGATGACTTACTGAGTTCTAAGCCAGATTCAGTCCAGAAAGCAGATAAGTGGGATTCATTAGCATAAATTAACTGCATCAACAGCAAGTGCACAAACATGGGAACCAGAAGATGCTTACCCCAATTAACACAAGAATGAGAATATTTTTAGTGTCTGACCAAAACCTTGTCAGGGGAGTGAAGATGCTTATGTGTGTCACTCGGAACATGTAGAAGATCAGAATCCCCGTTTCCATGAGCATTGTTACCTGCAAGATTGAAAGATAAATGTCATTCAAGTCCTGAGTACCTTCTGTCATTATTCAGACATCTCAGCAGTACATGATGACCCCAAACACTTACAAGGTGATGACACTTACTAGAAAATCCATTAATGTCAACTCCTATTGCAATATCGAGGCTAAACATTTGAAATTACAAGGATATCAAATGCATCTTGGGCTTCTACTTCCTGATATTCCTGGGAGGGGTAATATATTTCTTGATCTTATATTTTCTGCACTTCCTGTTCTTAAACTAGTGATATATTGCATTAATTGATCAGTGCTGAGGTGACCAGCTTACCCAGTAGCTCATCTCAAGGCCAGGCACAGCAGGGCTCTCAAACAAGGCCAGGCACAGATGCATCACAAGGAACACATACAGCATCACTTGTCCCCACTTGTTCTGGTACAAGCGATACAGTCTGAGGATGAAATAGTAGTTTTGTGTTAAGATTGTCACCACTGTAATGAATTGTTTGGAGCAACATAAAGAAAGGATGTGAGGTTAGTTTCATCTTTGCTATGTTATGTATTTAAAGGTATGTATATTCAGAAAGGCTCATACTAAAATTAAATCCATTAAAAGTTGTAAATGATTAAAGAAAGAGTGACTAGCAGTGAAAGGCTTAACCAATCTGATACCCACCAGCTGTTTGTTATCTTTCAGTGAAGAAGTGGCTGCTGTATACATGTCTAATATTACTTGTCTACATATAAATCCTAACCATAACAATTAATTTTGGTGTGAATCATTTCCTTAAGTGAAAGAAATACAATATACTGCTACACCCACAACCAGTTCAGTAAGAGAAGCACACAGCATTAACTCACTTCAGATGCCTCTCAGATACTTTGAAGTCTGAGTGTCTGCCATCTAGGGAATCTTCCACATACGTTGCAGCAAGGAGCAAATTCTGAGGGAAAATAAGGCAGCATCATTACAATTACTGCTACCATGATGCACAACTACCAGTGTGGTTGGTAAAGGATTAGTTCTTGCCTGTGCAGAAGTCCAGAGGCTACAATATAAGGAAGTACTTGTTAATACCACTATGAATGCGAATGCACAAACATCTTGGTATCTTGGGTGTCCTTCATCTTTGGAAAGGCAGATTGGAGTGTAGGAATAGATCATTATTGTCAGGTATTTTTAAGTCTAACCTAAAAATATGAAAAATATATGAGGGACAGATATTACCACTTGAAAAAGAAGACCTAGACAAGACCATTAATTCATCACCATTCTGTAAACCTGCGACGTAACTCATGCATAATTTAATAACTATCCTTAAAAAAACTTGAAGGTATAACACATAAATACAATAAGCACATGAAGGGTCAGAATAATATTAACTAAAGGACACAACAGCAGGACAAGATTAGCACTCAAGCACCATTCTGCCTTTAATGTAACTCAGCACACAGTCAACCAGTCAACACCAGTGGCTTAACTAACATCAGCACCCACCAGGTCTGAGATGGGAGGGTCCGAGGAGTCAATGCTTGTCGCTCCATCGGACACATTGTTCAGCTGAATGCTCCCTTCCCTCGGCCTGTACACAACGCTGATGGGGGCCGAATCTTGGTTCAGGGAGCCTTTGCGCAGCTGAAGGGACGAGTTTCTTCTGTGCTGGACTGAAGTGGAAATGTTCAAGAGAATTAAATGAAACTGAAGGAATGACTGGAAGCTTGTAGTAATGAACACAATCACTCACTATCATTCATAATACAAAAAAATGCAAAGATAGAAAAAACCCTTCACAACACTTCACCAAGCTTATAGTAGTAACAGAAGCAGTTACTCACAATCAAATACAATACAGAATCTCTATGGAAAAACTTTAAAAAATATGAAATGAAACGAAAAGAATATGCAATGCTTCACCAAGACGACAAGTTAGGAAACTTATAGAAACAAAAAAAAACTAATCATTCGTTATCAAATATAATAAAAAAAATGCAAAAATAGAAAAACCGCCTCTGAAATATAAACGAAAGTGAATAAGTAACTCATCACGACAGCAAATTAGGAAGCTTAAAGAAACATAAAACAATCACACGTTATCAAATTTAATATAGAAAAAATGTAAAAATAAGGAAAATATCTCTAAAATTGTAGAAATGCAAATGAAAAGAAATAAATAGCATTTCACCAAGATGACAATTTAGAAAGTTTACAGCAAAAAAAACTATCACTCACTACTAAATATAACACAAAATCTGAATGCAAAAAAAAAAAAAAAAAATAAAATAAAATAAATAAATAAAAAAATAATAAATAAATAAATAAATAAATGAATAAATAAATAAATAAAAAGTAAAAAATAAAAAATAACAATAATGATAAATAAATAAATAAATAAAGTTAAAAAAACTAAGATAAAATAAAATAAATAAATAAAATGAATAAATAGATAAAAAAAATTGAAATGCAAACACAAAAATCAAACACTCACTAATAAACATAATGTGGAATTTCAATGCAAATTAGAAAAAAACCTGAAATAAAACAAAAAGGAATAAAAAAGCATTACACCACAAACTAGAAAGCTTAACCCCTCTTCAGTACTGGAACACATTTTTTATCATGAATTTTTGGTATGATTAGATGATAAAATTAACATTAGAAAGGGTGAACGGTGGTCAGAAGATTAATGGCCACGATCTTCACTATTTTAATCCCCACATAAGTTTTGAAGCTGTATAAAATCACCAAATAGTAAGCAGAATAAGTATGAATTAGTTAAAAAGCACCCTTAAAAAAGCTTCAAACAGAGCCTTTTGAACGTAGTGAATGAAGCGTTTCAGAATGGACGTTAGATTTGAGTGGCGTCTTTACCACCTTCAATACTGGTGCACATTTTTACCTGAGATTTATGTATGATTAGACCATTGTTAGTGACATTAGGAAGGGTCTATGGAGGTCAGAAGATTAATGGCCACCATCTTCACTATTTTAATCTCCACATAAGTTTCTGAAGCTGTATAAAATCACCAAATAGTAAGCAGAATAAGTATGAATTAGTTAAAAAGCACCCTTAAAAAAGCTTCAAACAGAGCCTTTTGAACGTAGCGAATGAAGCGTTTCAGAATAGACGTTAGATTTGAGTGGTGTCTTTACCACCTTCAATACTGGTGTACATTTTCATCTTGAGATTTATGTATGATTAGACCATTGTTAGTGACATTAGGAAGGGTCTATGGAAGTCAGAAGATTAATGGCCACGATCTTCACTATTTTAATCTCCACATACGTTTCTGAAGCTGTATAAAATCACCAAATAGTAAGCAGAATAAGTATCAAATAGTTAAAAAGCATCCTTAAAAAAGCTTCACATAGAACCTTTTGAATGTAGTGAATGAAGCGTTTCAGAATGGACGTTAGATTTGAGTGGCGTCTTTACCACCTTCAATATTGGTGTACATTTTCATCTTGAGATTTATGTATGATTAGACCATTGTTAGTGACATTAGGAAGGGTCTATGGAAGTCAGAAGATTAATGGCCACGATCTTCACTATTTTAATCCCCACATACGTTTTTGAAGCTGTATAAAATCACCAAATAGTAAGTAGAAGGAATATGAAAACACATCATGGTACTGAAGAGGATAACAGTCACAAAAACCAATCACAACACAAAATCTCAATGTAAAAAGCCATAAAACACCAGGAAAAGAGTAATAGTCGCCCTGCTCACCATTGGATGGCTTGGTGATGGGAGCTGCGGTGTCTTGAGTGTTGGGGCAGGAGTCGTTGCAGCTGATCACCTCCTCTAGGGTGTCGCTGTTCTCCATCACAGTCTCCATGTTCGCCTGTGGGACAACACAAATGAGTGACGGCATGCTGTGTTACTCCAAAGGATATTTTTGTGCCTCAGTCTATCAACTTTGTGTGTTTCCAAGTGACATGCTTTTCAAATTGTACCGTGCATGATGTATTAATTAGGAATGGAAGTGAATAAACTACTTTAATCTACACATAACTTAACCTAACCTAATTGAGAGAGAGAGAGAGAGAGAGAGAGAGAGAGAGAGAGAGAGAGAGAGAGAGAGAGAGAGTGAGAGAGTAACTTATTAGGACAAAAAGGAAAGAACCTTTGATATTGCATGGAATAAGTGAGAGAATAAATTAGACATGAAAGAAAAAGTGGAAAAGAACCTGCTTGGAGAGAGAGAGAGAGAGAGAGAGAGAGAGAGAGAGAGAGAGAGAGAGAGAGAGAGAGAGAGAGAGAGAAACAAGAATTAGAAACAAAATGGATATTCACTTTTTACCAATTTCCATTACGTATACAAAATACAACACACAGGAACACACACCCAAAACACCAAACAACACAAAAACCACCAAAAAACACACAAAAACTTACCTAAATCAGAAACACACACATAAAACACACTAATATACAAACACCTCCCTTTTCTCCCTTCAAATCGGAACTTTTCAACACTCCCTGACAGTATCTTTCGACATCTACCCTCTCATTTTAACAATTCAAGGGAGTATTGGTCATTTCAGCTCATATTTCAGCCCTGAGCCTTAAATTTACAGTATTAAGGGAGGATCTGAGGGGGAAATCAAGTTGTCCTCGTATTTACATCGAAGGGGGCGTGTCTCGATAACTCAGGGTTGTGTCTTGGATGTGTCAGGATTGCAGTGTGGAGATCAGCTGATTGGGGGCCTTAAATGGGCACGTTTTCTTATCGGGGTTTCTTTTTCTGTTGCTTTATTGTTTTATGTGAGAGAGAGAGAGAGAGAGAGAGAGAGAGAGAGAGAGAGAGAGAGAGAGAGAGAGAGAGAGAGAGAGAGAGAGAGAGAGAGAGAGAGAGAGAGAGAGAGAGAGGAGGAGGAGAGGAGAGAGAGGAGAGAAGAAGAAGAAGAAGAAGAAGAAGAAGAAGAAGAAGAAGAAGATGATGATGATAATGATGATGACTTTTTTTATGGAATGGGGAAGCTGGCCATGGGCAACAAAATACATAACAAAAAAATGTAACGATGATGATGATGATGAAAATATTTGAACGTGGCTAAAGATGAATGTCTCCAAAAATTAACGAAAAAATGGATTAATTGATTTATGTAACAAGTAGGTACATGAAAGTAGGTATATATATATATATATATATATATATATATATATATATATATATATATATATATATATATATATATATATATATATATATATATATATATATATATATATATATATATATATATATATTTACATGTGTTTGCCGTTCTCTCTCTCTCTCTCTCTCTCTCTCTCTCTCTGCTTATATATTCAAGGACATAACACCTAATTTTAGTTTGGTCTGTAAAAGTCTGAGTGACCTGTAACCTCTCTCTCTCTCTCTCTCTCTCTCTCTCTCTCTCTCATGTTGTGATGTTAAGAAAACGAGATAATAAGACTAAAAAACAAGGGAGGAGAGAGAGAGAGAGAGAGAGAGAGAGAGAGAGAGAGAGAGAGAGAGAGAGAGAGAGAGAGAGAGAGAGAGGATGAAAGTGACAAATATGGCGGCGTCTTGACTGCACAATTACAAAGATAAACATAAATGTGAATATTATTCTCTCTCTCTCTCTCTCTCTCTCTCTCTCTCTCTCTCTCTCTCTCTGTCATAATCGTCCTTGTCCAAGTCTCATTTAACACTCCTTTCCTCCGTATCTCTTCATCATCACTTGTTGTTTTCATATCCTCTCCTTGCAAGACTCGCGACTTTCTGCATTAATCATTACACACACACACACACACACACACACACACACACACACACACACACACACACAGAGAGAGAGAGAGAGAGAGAGAGAGAGAGAGAGAGAGAGAGAGAGAGAGAGAGAGAGAGAGAGAGAGAGAGAGAGAGAGAGAGAGAATAGTTAGATAAATGAAAACAATGCATACCATTTCCAGACATGATGACAAACTGAAAGGAGAAAAAAAAAACGCTGAGAGAGAGAGAGAGAGAGAGAGAGAGAGAGAGAGAGAGAGAGGGTGGTAAATGTAAGGAATAAATAAATTTCCCACTTGCGAAACCCGTTATCAACCTTATCTTTAATAGCATTCCTCACGAACCCTACTCTCTCTCTCTCTCTCTCTCTCTCTCTCTCTCTCTCTCGGGTACGTACGAGTTATAGGAAACAAGAGTAAAGGAGAAAAACAGCAATGAGATATGAAAAGATAAGGAAAGAGAAAATACAGAAGATAATAAGTGGGAGATTAGCAAAATGATATGAGAGAGAGAGAGAGAGAGAGAGAGAGAGAGAGAGAGAGAGAGAGAGAGAGAGAGAGAGAGAGAGAGAGAGCAACACTTTTACGAGGAAATAAAAATAAGAGTTAATGAAATGAAAACATGTATAATAATAACAATAACAATAATAATAATAATAATAATAATAACGACAACAACAACAACAACAACAACAACAACACCGTCTTTGCAATCTTCTTACTTGTGTCCATAAATTTGCAACATTCGCTTCTTTTCTAACAAAAAACATCAGCAAGAACAACAACAGCGACATTAGCAACAACAAAAAAGGAAAACCAACTACAACAATACCTTTATCACAATCTCTTTACGTTATTGTGCTCTTAAAACTCTTAAAAAAGCATTAATTTATCTAACAATAACAACAAGAACAACAACAAAAACAACACCCTTTTCACGATCGCTTTACATCCCTGTGCTCATAATACTCTTAAAAATAATTAATTCCTCTAAGAACAACAATAATGACAACAACAACAACAACAAAGAGAAGAACATCATTAGACATGCTTACATTACTATTAAAAAAAATATCTGACAGCAACAGCAACAACAACAACAACAATAAGAAAGACAAGAACAACAACACTCTTCACTATATATCCACTCATTATAATCATATAAAAAAACACAACCTTCTCTAACAACAACAAAACTTTATTCACACCCTGCTTACATTTAGACACCCACAACCTTACAACACTCTTCACTATACTTCCTTACGTCACTATCATAAAATAAAACATTACCTTTTACAACAACAACAACAACAACAACACTTTATTCACACTTATTCACCCCCTCCCCCCCTACTAAAATTTAGACCCCCACAACCTTACAACACTATACTTCCTTCAGTCACTATAATAAAAAAAAATTACCTTTTACAACAACAACAAAAACAGCAATAATCACCATTCACACCCTCCCTTCATTCAGACACCCACAACCTTCCACTGAAAACCCGCCACTTCTTTCCTCACTATCGAAAGGGCAAAGTGAAACGGAGATGAGGGGATAAAGAGTCATGAAAATGAACGAAGGAAATAAAAGATAATTGAAGTAAAATTTTAGACAGGCAATGAGAAAATCTGTGGAAATTCTCTCTCTCTCTCTCTCTGCAATATCACTGAGTTTTATTTGCTTTGTACAACATGCATGTGTTTATCGGTTTAAATGAGGTTACCAAATAGTTGAATAGTTATTCTAATTTGGACCAAAGCCTCTTTTTTTAATTTCTGCATTTATATATTTTTTTGTGGTCAATAAACTATCTGAATCGGAATCTCTATCTCTTGAGTGTGTTGAACCCACGCAAGACACCACGGACCCCTTGAACCCCGTCCAGTCACAGTCTTGCTTATCACGAGGGCGGCAAGGAACACGGCTACTACCAAGGTCACTCACTACAGCTCAGGGTCTCATCGTGACGACATGGCCTGGCTTAGGGACGGGAAGACGGGGGTGGATGTTAGCTTCGCCTCTTTTCGTTTTCTCTTTTAAATTCTTGTTTTTCCTATTTTCATTGTTATTTCTTATTTTCTTTTTTCCTTTCTTTTCTTTTTCTTTTCTTGCTTTTTGGTATCTTCGTTGTTTTTTTTTTCGCTTTCTTCCTTTTATTCCCTTTCTTTTCTTTTTCATTTCTTGCTTTTCTTATCTTCGCTGAGTTCTTTTTCTTTTCCTTTTCTTTCTTCATTTCTCTTTTCTTTTCGTTTTTTTTATTTCTTGCTTTTCCTATTTTCGTTGAGTTCTTTTTCTTTCTTTTTTATCCTTTCCTTCTTTTCTTTTCTTTTTCTTTTTAATTTCTTGCTTTTCCTATCTTCCTTGTTTGAGTTTTTTCTTTTTTTCCTTCCTTTCCTTTTTTCCTTATCTTTTTTTTTTCAATCCTTGCTTTTCCTATCATCGTTGAGTTGTTTGTCTTTTCTTTTCTTCCTTCCTTTTCTTTCTTTCTTCCTTGATTCTTACTTTTCCTCACCTAACTTATCCAATGCAGTCTTCCACGTCCTGTTTCTTCTCCTTCTCTTTTCGGTGTTAGGAGAAGAGAGACGAGTTGTACGTTGGTGGATGTTAAGTGTCTTTTTTTTTTTTTTATGTAAGAGGGGGAAACTGTCCAAGGGCAACAAAAATGACTAACAAAAAAAAGGCTCACTTACATGCCAGCCCCCGAGCAGGGTAAAGAGAGTTAGCCAAAAAGAATGGGATTAATGTCTTAAAAGCTTCCTCTTAAATTAACTCAAGTCATAGGTAGATGGATGGAAATACAGAAGCAGGTAGGGAGTTCCAGAGTTTGTTGTAGGTGTTGATAATGATGATGATTATGATGATGGTGGTGGTGGTGGTGGTGGTGGTGGTGGTTTTTTTTTTATCAATAATGTTATCGTTTTCCTCCTCCTCATTATTATTATCGTGCATTTTGATGATGGGAGTCAGTCTATGTTTTAGGAGAACAGCTAATAAATTTTGCTATTATTTGTGGAGTCAGTCTCTCTCTCTCTCTCTCTCTCTCTCTCTCTCTCTCTCTCTCTCTCTCTCTCTCTCTCTCTCTCTCTCTTAATAAGGCTTTCTTTGCAATATGTGTTAATTTTCCAAGCTTAAGTCTCCTGGGAACACGAAATATTACAAACTAGACCCAAACTCTGAATCTCTTTCCTCTCTCTCACCACAAACTATTTTCAAACGCCACATAATTGATTAGTCAGGTTCTCAGGATTAAATTTGTCCCGTTCTCGATATAAAAAACCGTAATAATGTGTCACTAGAACCTTAACCCCCTTCAATACTGGAATGCTTTTTTACCATGAGTTTTGAGTAAGATTAGACGATTTTACTTACATTATGAAGGGTCTATGGAGGTCACAAGATTAATGGTCAGTCTTCTGTTACTAGAACCTTAACCCCCTTCAATACTGGAATGCATTTTTTACCATGAGTTTTGAGTAAGATTAGACGATTTTACTTACATTATGAAGGGTCTATAGAGGTAACAAGATTAATGGTCATTCACTATTTTAATCACCCACTTTAAGTTTCTGAAGCTGTATAAAATCACCAAATAGTAAGCAGAATAAATACGAATATGTGTCATGGTATCGAAGAGGTTAAAAAAAACACCCTTAAAAACCCGTGAAGCTTCAAATAGAGCCTTTTGAACATAGTGAAGCGTAGAAGTATCATAAAATGCACTTTAGAATTGACAGTTTTGACAGTTACTCATCACCTTGTATGCTTGATTGTGACTGACCAGTGTGTGTGTGTGTGTGTGTGTGTGTGTGTGTGTGTGTGTGTGTGTGTGTGTTCATTAGAAGAAGCGAAACTCACACATGAATTGAAACGTTCACTGAAACACACACACACACACACACACACACACACACACACACAGATAAGAAACAGAAAGTCCTTGTGTTGCTTAATACAGCTGCCAGTCTCTCTCTCTCTCTCTTCCTTTCAAGTACCCGTGGGCAGAGAGAGAGAGAGAGAGAGAGAGAGAGAGAGAGAGAGAGAGAGAGAGAGATAGGTCTAAAACGAGTGAGAGGGAGAAGTGGATGCGAGGGGAGGGAGGAGAGGGGAGAGAGGAAAGAGATAAAGGGAAGGAGATAGCGAATGAGGGCAAGAGAGAGAGAGAGAGAGAGAGAGAGAGAGAGAGAGAGAGAGAGAGAGAGAGAGAGAGAGAGAGAGAGATGAAAGAAGTCTAACGAGAGGAGAGAAAAGGAAACGAGAGGAAAGGAAAGATGAGGATGAGGGAGAGTAAAATTACCCATGAGAGAGAGAGAGAGAGAGAGAGAGAGAGAGAGAGAGAGAGAGAGAGAGAGGTGAGAAGGCCAGTAGGAGGAAGGGAAGAATGCCTTAAAGAAGTGAAGGGAGGGGAGAGAACTAGAAGAGGGGAGGGGGAGTGAGGGGAAGTGAGGGGAGGAGAATCAGGTTACGGGGTACAGAGAGGCCGTTCCAAGGGTCCCTCAATTAGTGAAGGAGTGAGGGTGTGGCTGAGGGCAGGTGCTGTGTGTGTGTGTGTGTGTGTGTGTGTGTGTGTGTGTGTGTGTGTGTGTGTTTCACTGTTTGATCTGCTGCAGTCTCTGACGAGACAGCCAGACGTTACCCTACGGAACGAGCTCAGAGCTCATTATTTCCGATCTTCGGATAGGCCTGAGACCAGGCACACACCACACACCGGGACAACAAGGTCACAACTCCTCGATTTACATCCCGTACCTACTCACTGCTAGGTGAACAGGGGCTACACGTGAAAGGAGACACCCAAATATCTCCACCCGACAGGGGAATCGAACCCCGGTCCTCTGGCTTGTGAAACCAGCGCTCTAACCACTGAGCTACCGTGTGTGTGTGTGTGTGTGTGTGTAATTCACCTTGGTCGCCAGTCACCCAGCCAGTCTTCCCCATTACGGAGCGAGCTCAGAGCTCATAGACCGATCTTCGGGTAGGACTGAGACCACAACACACTCCACACACCGGGAAAGCGAGGCCACAACCCCTCGATTTACATCCCGTACCTATTTACTGCTAGGTGAACAGGGGCCACACATTAAGAGGCTTGTCCATTTGCCTCGCCGGTTCCCGGGACTTGAACCCGGCCCTCTCGATTGTGAGTCGAGCGTGCTAACCACTACACTACGCGGTGTGTGTGTGTGTGTGTGTGTGTGTGTGTGTGTGTGTGTGTGTGTGTGTGTGTGTGTGTGTGTGTGTGTGTGTGTGTGTGTGTGTGTGTGTGTGTGTGTGTGTGTGTGTGTGTGTGTGTGTGTGTGTGTGTGTGTGTGGGACTTATTCGTTTAAATTGAAGCAACCTTTTAACTTTCGTGTTTTAAGATCAGTGTTTGTTTGTTTGTTTGTTTGTTTCTCTTGTCTGTTTTGTTTTTTCTTTCTTCTTTTTTTGTTTGTTTCTTAGTTCTTACTTTTTCTACATAAATTCGTAGTTTGACCTATTTCTCTTTCTTTCTATCTTGATTCTTACTTACCCTTATCTTACATCTGACCAAACACTAAATCTTTCACATCCTTTCTTTATTTTCTTTATTCATATTTCTTCTCTTTATTGATTGTACTTTTTTCCTCTATTGTTCTTTTTCTTTATCTTTATCTACCTCTATGTCAACCTCACCTGACTCATATCATAACTTCACCCTTCTAAATACCAGCCTTCATTCTTTCCATCATAACTTCAGCCTTCTTTCCTTCTATCATAACTTCAGCCTTCTTTTTTCCTTCATAACTTCAGCCTTCTTTCCTTCCATCATAACTTCAGCCTTCTTTCCTTCTTTCACAACTTCAGCCTTCTAAATACCAGCCTTTATTCCTTCCTTCATAACTTCAGCATTCTTTCCTTCCATCATAACTTCAGCCTTTTAAAAACCAGCCTTCTTTCTTCCTTCATAACTTCACCCTTCTTTCCTTCCATCATAACTTCAGCCTTTTAAAAACCGGCTTTCTTTCCTTCCTTCCTTCTCTTCCTTACCTATGCTACCTCTATATAAAACTTACCAATCTTAACCAGCATAACTCAACCCTTAAAAACTCTCTTCCTTGCTTTCTTCCTTCCTTCCTTCCTTCTCTTCCTTATCCAAGATACTTCTATATTAATCTCACTAATCACAACCAATACAACCCTTAAAAACTTTCTTCCTTCCTTTCTTCCTTCTCTTCCTTACCCAAAATATCTCTTTATCAATCTCACTCAATTCAAAACAACTCAACTTAATCTTTAAAAACACTCTTCCATCCTTTCTTTCTCTCTTCCTTCCTTTCTTCTCCTCCTTACCTACAACACTTCTATATTACTCTCACCAAACATAACTTCTTTCTTTCTTTCTCTCCTTACTTTCTCCCTCTCGTTCACTTCTCACTTCTAACTACCTCGACGTACCTTGTATGTGGTTTATTAGTCCTATCGCAACACACTGCCTTGGTCTCTTGCCTAACCGATCCCGTGTAATGAAGAAATGCGCCAAGGATTAACCTCAATACTGAAACCAGAACGTCATCATATGAGTATATAAAATTTAATGTACAAACTCTCGTGACATGCGCATCGCCTTTAGTGACGCAAATCCATGATGAAATAGAAGAAGAAGAAAGAAAGAAGAGGAAGAAAGAAGAAGACAAGAGAAGAGGAAGATACAAGAAGAAGAAGAAAGAAGAAGAAGAAGAAGAAGAAGAAGATGAAGAAGAAGAAGAAGATAAAAGTACTTCATTAAGGCAAAAATTTATTAACGTACTTAAGGTTTCTGGGCCACGAGCCAGAGAGAGAGAGAGAGAGAGAGAGAGAGAGAGAGAGAGAGAGAGAGAGAGAGAGAGAGAGAGAGAGAGAGAGAGAGAGAGATGTAGTTGAAGGGCACAAGGGCATGGAGGAGAGAGAGAGAGAGAGAGAGAGAGAGAGAGAGAGAGAGAGAGAGAGAGAGAGAGAGAGAGAGAGATGAGGGGAAAGGAAGGGAGGGGAGGTTTTCGTCTGAACCTCCCCTCAGTTTCTTCCAAATGGCCTTGAGGGGAAAGGGAGTGGCGGTGGTGGTGGTGGCAGTGGCGGCGGTGCTGGTGGTGGTGTATTGTGTTAATGGTGTTTGTTGTGGTGGTAGTGGTGGTGGTGGTGGTGGTGGTGGTGTTAAGAGACAAACACCACACCCTGATCTTGTTGAGTGAGTTTCTTTCTCTCTCTCTCTCTCTCTCTCTCTCTCTCTCTCTCTCTCTCTCTAAAAAGGTCGCTCTCGTTCTGAACACACACACACACAGACACACACATACTACACTTAACTCATTACAACGGGGTGACCTTTTCTCCTCTTCCTGTATAGTCATGTGGACACTACCACCACCACCACCACCACCGCCACTACCACCACCACCGCCACTACAGGCAACAACATAACAGACAGCAGCAACGACCCTTGTGTTTGGGAGTAGATATGAAGGTTATGAGAGCAAACAACGAGGTAATGGCCTTGTTGGGAGCTGAGGTTAGGCCAAGGCATCCCACTTCCTGCTTGTGCTCTCCGGGGGACGTGGGCGATGGTGTCCTTCTGCAGGTGCCTTTCGCTTTTGGCATCCTACGTCAATCCTACGCATACATATACACTCAAACGGGGTCCTGTAGGCTTAAGATGTATCTGTGTTAGTATGCCTATAATATGGAGTGTTCGGAACTTTGTCAGAGGATGAAATTGAAAAGAAAAGAACATATGATCGAAATTTGGAAAAAAAGACAAAAAGTAAACCAAGAAAAGAACACAGAGAAGAATAAGAAACATACAAAAAAGTGGGAGCATATACAAAAGGCTGTCAATCCCACGCCAACTCCTGGACTGGACTGGATGGAGCTTCAGCAGACTGTTTGTAAGCTGCCGTTGAAAATACACCGAATTATCATTACTATATATGAACATACACATATATGAAGTATACAAACAACGGTTACCACACGCACATACACACAAGAAGTATAAAAATAACGGTTCCATTCAAAATACACCGAATCATCATCATCATCATCATATCTACATGCGCATACACACAAATGAAGACTAAAAATATGGTAACTTTAGACTTAAAATTAAACATGAACTTGATAAATACCATGGGAAACTTAAGTCTTCAGTACAAGGACACATTTTTACCTCGAGATTTGTGTGCGACATTAGGAAGGGTCTAGGGAGGTCAGAAGATTAATAGCTACAGTCTTCACTATTTCACTCCCCTTGAGTTTCTGAAGCTGTATAAAATCACCAAATAGTAAGCAGAATGAAAGGGTTAATAAAACAAAGGGAAGCTACAAGAAGTCATCCGGTCTAAACGTGGCTAGTCTCTGTATAAAGTCTGTATGAAGTATGTCTGTCTATTTCCACCTTCATCATCCCCATCCGTGAATTTGTCTAAGTTTCTTCATATCTTTTTAATTAGTTTTTTTTTTTATTCTTTATTGATTATTGATATTGGCGATTACTTTCTCAATTCCTGTCTTTTTTTTCGTCCTTCCTATCATCTTTCTATCCAATTACCAGCATCATTAATTCGACGCATTAGGATAAGACACAGTTTTATCAAGTTTTTATCAGTTAATTTTCTATCTTCTACTGATTACTGATACTGATGATTCCTTTCTTTCTTTCTTTCGTTCTTCCTGCTATTTCTTCTTTCCAATTTATCAAGTTTTTTTCAGTTAATTTCCTCTCCTCTACTAATTAATAACACTGACGATTCATTCATTTTCTATATTTCTTCTGTTCTTCCTACATTTTTTTCTCTCTCCAATTTATCAAGCTTGAATCCGTTAGTTTCCTATCCTCTACTGATTCATAATACTGACGATTCATTCTTTTCTATCCTTCTTTCATTCTTAAATTTTTTTCTCTCCAATTTACCGAGCTTGAATCAGTTAATTTCATATCCTTTACTGATTACTGACTAACGATTCATTCTTTTTCTATCTTCTGTTCTTCCTACAATTTTTTTTTTTTATTTTCTATCCAATTTACCGAGCTTGAATAAGTTAATTTCCTGTCCTCTACTGATTAATAACACTGACAATTCATTTTTTTTTCAATCTTTCTTTTTTTCTTCCTACATTTTTCCTCTATCCAATTTACCGAGCTTGAATAAGTTAATTTCCTATCCTTTACTGATTCATAACACTGACGACTCATTCTCTTTTTCTCTTTCTATCCTTACAATTTTTTCACTCCAATTTACTGAGCTCGAATCACTAATTTCATATCCTCTACTAATGACTGATACTGACGATTAATTTCCATATTTCGTTGTTCTTACTAGCTTCTCTATCTCACTGCCAGCATGACTAATTCCCAGCGCGAGGGCAGGACACGAAGCATACGCGGAGT
>NC_059278.1:16436988-16441988 GCF_017591435.1 Portunus trituberculatus | reverse complement strand
GAGAGAGAGAGAGAGAGAGAGAGAGAGAGAGAGAGAGAGAGAGAGAGAGAGAGAGAGAGAGAGAGAGAGAGAGAGAGAGAGAGAGAGAGAGAGATACGTTTATCTTAACAAACACACAATCATTCCACTTATTAGATGGACAGTGACTTCCTACTACTACTGCTGCTGCTACTACTACTACTACTACTACTACTACTATCACGTCTAATTTGGGTAAGGATGAAAGAAAAGAAATAGTTTATGACATCCACAAATTTAACCAAGACAATTCAATGAGTATTCGCTGATAAAAAAACAAAACAAAATACAAATGAAATAAACAAATAAACAAAAACATGTAAAAAGGTAATAACTGCACATATTTCACCGTCTTTTGTCTATTGAATGTCATGAAATCCCTGAGGAGAACTGTGACAATAGTTTTTTCTTTCTTTCTCTTTTTTTTTCGCGTCATTTGTCTCTCTATTTTCAACCGCAGCTATTTCTCAACACACAGGAACCGCCACGCCACTCTCGACGGGAACTGAAGCGAAGGAAGGCATTCACAAGAGCCCCTCACTCTCTTTACTCCTTGCTTTCTACAGTGGGACTAGCTACGATTATCCCCTTCAATATACCATGACGTATTTTCATATTCATTCTGCTTACTATTTGGTGATTTGATACAGCTTCAGGAACTTATGTGGGGATTAAAATAGTGAAGAGTCTAGCTACTAATCTTCTGACCTCCATAGACCCGTGCTAATGTCAATAAAATCGTTTAATCTAACCCAAACTCGTTGTGAAAATGCATCCAAGTAATGAAGAGGTTAAATTTACAGCATGTTTTGTGTGATTCTAGTGAGGATTAACCACTTCAGCACCAGGACGCGTTTTCATGTTCCTTTTGGTGATTTAATACAGCTTCAAGAACTTATGTGGGGATTAGAATAGTGAAGACTCTGGCCATTAATCTTCTGACCTCCATAGACCTTTGCTAATATCGACAAAATCGTCTAATCACACCCAAAACTCACGGTAAAAATGCATCCCAACATTGAAGAGATCAAATTTACAGTGTTTTTTGTAGTTTTAGTGAGGATTAAAGGCTTTTTAAGTGATTTTTTATAATTTTAAATGGTAGGATAAACATTTTTAGGGATAAAATTATGACTCTATTTATATATTAACCCCTTCAATACTGGGACACATTTTTACCTTGCGTTTTGGGTATAATTAGACCACTTTATTGATATTAGGAAGGGTCTATGGAGGCCAGAAGATTAATGGTCAGAGTCTTCACTATTTTCATCCCCACATGAGTTTCTATCGCCAAACAGTAAGCAGAGTGAATATGGAAACGCGTCATGGTACTGAAGGGGTTAAAGGCTTTTCAAGGATAAATTTAGGATTCTGTTGATATATTAAAGATTTTCAGGATTCTAGTGATACATTAAGGATTTTCAAGATTCTGGTGATAAATTACGAGTTTTCAGGAGTAGTGTTATGATTGTAGTGAAATATTAAAGGTTTCCAAGACTATTATCAGGATTCTGGTGATATATTAAGGGTTTCCAGGAGTGTTATCAGGATTCTAGTGGTAAATTAAGGGTTTTCAGGAGTATTATTAGGAGTCTAGTGAAATATTAAGGGTTTACAGGAATATTATCAGGATTCTGGTGATATATTAAGGGTTTTCAGGAGTATTATGATTCTAGTGATAAATTAAGGGTTTCCAGAAGTATTATCAGGATTCTAATGATAAATCAAGGGTTTTCAAAGATGTTTGCATGATCCTGGTGGTTTTCAGGTTTTTAAGGATATTTTGAATGATTCTTAGTGACAGTTTCAAAATTATCTATTGTAAGAACATTTTAGGAATTCTAGTGATAGTTTAATGATTTTCAAGAATATTCTAAAGATTACAATGACGTTATCGTGATTCTAGTGATAGTCTGATAAATTCCAGCCATTTTTTTTTTTGATTCTAATGATATTTGTAACGATTTTCAAGAATATTTCCAACGATTTTTAAGGATATTTGTAGCGATTTTGGAGGATATTTCTAGCGATTTTTAAGGACATTTCTAACGATTTTCAAGGATATTTCTAAGGATTTTTGAGGATATTTATAGCGATTTTTAAGGACATTTCTAAAGATTTTTAAGATATTTCTAGTGATTTTTAAGGATACTTTTACCGATTTTTAAGGATATTTCTAACGATCTCTCAGGGTATTTCCAAGCAACAAGTGATAGTTTAAGTAATATCAGGGATGTTTTAATGATTCTAACGACATTTCAACACGTTCCAGGGGGGAGGGCGGGTGTTCAATGATTCCAGACACAAATTACCGGCATTTCAACACAATTTAGGGGTTTTACAATTATTCTAGTAAGATTAACGATAGTTCAATACATTTTAGGAGAGTTTCAATGATTCTAGTAAGATTAACGACATTGCAACACATTTTAGGGGTTTCAATGATTCTAAACACAGATTAACGACACTGTAACATATTTTAGGGATGTTTTAATGATTCTAGACACAGATTAACAATAGTTTAATACATTTTAAGGGGGTTTCAATGATTCTAGACAAAGATTAATGATAGTTCAACACATTTTAGGAGAGTTTCAATGATTCTAGTCAGATAACGACATTGCAGCACATTTTAGAGGTGTTTCAATGATTCTAGTCACAGATTAACGAATTCCAATGATTTTCCGTGATTCTAACATTAATCTAGCAAATATACATATATAAAGAGAGAAATAAAAAGAGAAATGAACCAAAATACACCTAACAACGTAACCAGTTAATGAAAAAGAGAGTTTCAAAGTACGGGGTCAAATGTCGTGGCGCCAGACCCTCTTACGTAAGTGGCTACTAGATGGCACCACTGTCGCCTTACTGTACACCACGGGGCCGCTGACGGACTCCTGAAGGGCTGCAGTCTTTGCACGTGACTCACAGAGGAAGACAGACAGATCACGAGAGAGGAGGAGGAGGAGGAGGAGGTTTAAATGTCTACATAACCGATAATGATAGGAGGAAATTCTCTCTCTCTCTCTCTCTCTCTCTCTCTCTCTCTCTCTCTCTCTCTCTCACTCTTAGGTGCATGACTGGTAATATCTTAAATTCTCGAGGTACGATTCGTTTTACTCTCTCTCTCTCTCTCTCTCTCTCTCTCTCTCTCTCTCTCTCTCTCTCTCAAAATCCTTTAAAACTTGCCTTCGATACAAACACGTGAATCAGCACAATTTTTTTTTTCTTTCTTTTCCTCCTTCGAGTAAATTCTTGCCAATACTTCCTGTTATTGTTATCTTTCTTCTCTCCTCTCCTTTATCCAACTGTTTTTCCCTAATTCTCATTCGTGTGTCTCGTTGCGCATTCAGATCCTCCTGTTTCTTTATCCTTTACCTCTTTTTTTCTTTTTTTCTTTTTTTTTTTTTTTACCTCGTCTTTCCTTCTCGCATCTTTATTCCCTCCTGCTTGTTTTTTTTTTTTTTTTTTTCTCCTACCTTCCTCTTCCTCTTCCTCGTGTTCGCCAGACCGCAGCCGTCATCCTACCCTCCCACACACACACACACACACACATACAGACACACACACAGACACACACACACCTAAGCTTCAAACCACACACCTGAATCACCATCATCAAACTCCCAGCATCACAAACACGTGCACAACCTGTCTGGATAAGGTTACACTCACATGCCACTTCTCTCTCTCTCTCTCTCTCTCTCTCTGGTTGTTTGTAATGGTTAATGTTTTTGCTTTAAGTTCCTGGTGCTTTTTTTTTTTCCTCTCTCTCTTCTTTGTGTGTGTGTGTGTGTGTGTGTGTGTGTGTGTGTGTGTGTGTGTGTGTGTGTGTGTGTGTGTGTGTGTGTGTGTGTTGTAGTAGTAGTAGTAGTAGTAGTAGTAGTAGTAGTAGTAGTAGTAGTAGTAGTAGTAGTAGTAGTAGTAGTAAAAATAAAAATATATTAGCAATAACAGTAATAATAACAATAATAATAATAATAATAATAATAATAATAATAATAATAATAATAATAATAGTAGTAGTAGTAGTAGTAAAAGTAAAAATATTAACAATAACAATAATAATAATAATAATAATTATAATAAAAATAGTAGTAGTAGTAGTAGTAGTAGTAGTAGTAGTAGTGGTAGTAGTAGTAAGCAGAATGGGAAATGTTTGCAAGGACAACATTCTCTCTCTCTCTCTCTCTCTCTCTCTCTCTCTCTCTCTCTCTATTACAAGGCCACTTTTCAGCACCATATGTTTACGATCAGATGGTAAAACAAGTCGACGCTTCGAGGAATATCTGTTTACACTTGAATACTAAACAAGTCAATGTTTTATGATACATTTCGTAACTCCATAATAGGAGGAATTACACAACATACACGGAAGAGCTACGGAATGACACTTTGAGAGGGCGAGGAAGAGGAGAGATGAGTTAAGATGAAAACTTCTATTTGTGCTCCGTTCAAAAGACAAATTTTCTTATTCTCATAGTTCGGGGGATTATGGAATTTTTTTTTTTCAGGATTTATTGCAAGTTTTTTGGTGAGTTCAGTAATATTTCTGTAATTGTAGCCAGAGTTTAAGGAGTTCTCTGTGCTATTAAGACAATATTTTTTTCTTATTCTTAATCTCAATATTTCAACAACATATAGAAGCTTTCAGCAATATTACTTTTATCATGCTAGTGCTAGTATAACAAGTTCTCTGTATTACCAACTGCAAACACAAAAATTTCTACATTTCTTAAACCCTTAGAGTCGAGTGGTTCTTAGACTAAAGGGAGTGAGGGGGAAACAAAGGGGGAGTGAAGCCATCTGCTCAAAAAATCATTGCTTAATAAGAACAATGACATTCCCAGAACAAGTACTGCTCTTGCTGACGTGCAAAGTATGTAAAGTGTTCAGGAATATTTCTCAACACCTTGGCACTTCATAATTTTTAACCCCTTGAGTACCATGACGCGTTTCTATATTCATAATGCTTA
>NC_059278.1:16424488-16431988 GCF_017591435.1 Portunus trituberculatus | reverse complement strand
AAAAGATACAGGGTCATAGGGAGACGAAAAGGAGGAGGAGGAGGAGGAGGAGGAGGAGGAGGAGGAGGAGGAGGAGGAGGAGGAGGAGGAGACGAAGGCTGAAGAGAAAAATATGTAGAGGAAAGAGGAATGTTAGGAAGGAGAAAAGACCTTGAGAGAGAGAGAGAGAGAGAGAGAGAGAGAGAGAGAGAGAGAGAGAGAGAGAGAGAGAGAGAGAGTTTCTGTCTTATCTCTGTGACGTCATAACTGGGCACCATCACATTAATGCTTCCTGGCACTAAAACTCTCTCTCTCTCTCTCTCTCTCTCTCTCTCTCACGCATCTTGACTCCCTCTCCCCTTTCTCTTTTTTTTCACAGCATCTACAAAACAAATAATCTTAACTTTCTATTCCTTTCTTCCTCTCCTAATTTTCCTCCTCTCCCTTCTCTCCCTTCCTTTCCCAAACAAAACCTCTACAATTTCTCCTTCCTCCTCCTCCTGCTCCTCCTACTCCTCCTTCTGCTCCTCCTCCTTCCCTTCCTCCTTTTTCTTTCCCTCCCGCATCTTTCATCAGCTTAATTTCTCTTCTCTCTCTCTCTCTCTCTCTCTCTCTCTCTCTCTCTCTCTCTCTCTCTCTCTCTCTCTCTCTCTCTCTCGTCTCGTCTCGTCTCGTCTCTCTCTCTCTCTCTCTCTCTCTCTCTCTCTCTCTTCCCCAGCTCTCTCTCTCTCTCTCTCTCTTTCCCCAGCTACATCTCTCTCTCCCTTTCTTTCTCTCTCTCTCTCTCTCTCTCTCTCTCTCTCTCTCTCTCTCTCTGTGCATGGGAGGCGAAAGGGAAAAAACTCATAATTACCGGGACAAAAGTGGCCTTCATTGCAAAACGGAGGCGAGGGAGTGAAAGTAAGAGGCAAAGAGACACACAGGATATTCAATCAAGGTGGCATTAACTATTTATTTTCTCTCTCTCTCTCTCTCTCTCTCTCTCTCAAGCAAGGACGATGTTGAATGACTGTGTGTGTGTGTGTGTGTGTGTGTGTGTGTGTGTGTGTGTGTGTGTGTGTGTGTGTGTGTGTGTGTGTGTGTGTGTGTGTGTGTGTGTGTTGAATAGTAAAATGTCTTAACCGTTTCTATTGATTTGTATTTAATTGGATATCATTACCTCTCTCTCTCTCTCTCTCTCTCTCTCTCTCTCTCTCTCTCTCTCTCTCTCATTCTCTCTCTTTCTTCATAAAAAATATAGTAATGCATGATTGAACTCAATAAAGCACCAGAGAGAGAGAGAGAGAGAGAGAGAGAGAGAGAGAGAGAGAGAGAGAGAGAGAGAGAGAGAGAGAGAGAGAGAGAAGGGAAAGAGGAAGTGGTTGGGGTGGGAAAAGGAGGGGAGGGAAGCCTATACGAGGATTAGGGGACGGAATATGACTCGATTCCTAAGCCTACTGGACTCTCTCTCTCTCTCTCTCTCTCTCTCTCTCTCTCTCTCTCTCTAACACTATTATTTTTCAAAGCTGGTGATGGCAATGGTCATAGTAATATTTTAATCCTACTACTACTACTACTACTACTACTACCACCACTACTACTACTACTACTACTACTACTACTACCACCACCATCACCACCACCCAAAAAACCAACAATAATAACGTTGATGGGAAGGTCAGTAACAGCTTCACATACATTCCTAACCATATATTTGTAAGGCTTCTAAACACACACACACACACACACACACACACACACACACACACACACACACACACACACCACCGCCACCATCATTAATATCACAATAGACATGATAATTACTTGAATGAACATTACAAAGACATGACATGACGCTGGTGGGAGGAGGAGGAGGAGGAGGAGGAGGAGGAGGAGGAGGAGGAGGAGGAGGAGGAGGAGGAAAAAGGAGAAAGGAATGATGGTAGTAATGGAGAAGGAATAATGCAGGGGAAAGGTAAGTATAGACGAGGAGGAGGAGGAGGAGGAGGAGGAGGAGGAGGAGGAGGAGGAGGAGGAGGAGGAGGAGGAGGAGGAGGAGGAGAGAAGAAAAGCAACATGTGGAAAATTACTCTTAAGAGGAAGAGAGAAGGAATGTTATAGGGAGAAGAAAAAGAAGAGGAGGAGGAGGAAGAAGAAGAAGAAGAAGAAGGGAAGAAGGGAGGGAGGGAAGCTGGAGGAATGTTAAGAAGAGGAGGGAGAGAAACACCCAACCTTGGAGGAAACTGATACCCAGTCGAGATTGGAGGGAAGGAGGGAAGGAGGGAGTGAGGAAAGGTGAGGGAGTCAAGAGAGAGAGAGGGAGAGAGAGAGAAAGAGAGAGAGAGGGAGAGGAATAGGGAGAGAAAGATTGAGGGCAGTGAGGGAGAAGTATTGAGGGCAGAGGGGCTTTGGAGAGAGAGAGAGAGAGAGAGAGAGAGAGAGAGAGAGAGAGAGAGAGAGAGAGAGAGAGAGAGAGAGAGAGAGAGAGTGTGTGTGAGTGTGTGTGTGTGTGTGTGTGTGTGTGTGTGTGTGTGTGTGTGTGTGTGTGTGTGTGTGTGTGTGTGTGTGTGTGTGTGTGTGTGTGTGTGTGTATACAATACCTGCCAGTCAATCCAATCAAAACCTTACCTGTTTTGAGCTCACCTCACGCAGAGAGAGAGAGAGAGAGAGAGAGAGAGAGAGAGAGAGAGAGAGAGAGAGAGAGAGAGAGAGAGAGAGAGAGAGAGAGAGAGAGAGAGAGAGAGAGAGAGAGAGAGAGAGAATAACTGAAACACGCAATAGAATAAATAAATACATAGATAAAATAAACAAAAAAAAAACAAAAACAAAAATCAGAAAAGAATCATTAAAAACAACCCCAAAAAATGAAAATAAAAAAAATAATAACACGAGACATTATAAATATAAGAACAAGATAACAAAAAGAAGAAAATAAGAAAAAAAAAAAAAGAAAGTAAGGTTTATGACGAGATTTACTGAAGGGAACGTGGCGAGAAGGCATAGCGGGGAATGAGAGAGAGAGAGAGAGAGAGAGAGAGAGAGAGAGAGAGAGAGAGAGAGAGAGAGAGAATGAAGGTCCCAGAATGCGTCTATCACTATTTCGTCACAGTTTTCAAAGATGTATGTTACTTAGCGATGTGAGAGAGAGAGAGAGAGAGAGAGAGAGAGAGAGAGAGAGAGAGAGAGAGAGAGAGAGAGAGAGAGAGAGAGAGAGAGAGAGGCGGTGAATCTATTGAAAGTCGTGAATTAATTACTGTTTAAAAGTCTGCATTAGTTCAATAAGACAGTATTCGTTTAATTGATTTATTTATCTATGTATTAATTTATTTTTAAGACACGTGTCCCATTTTGCGTCTCTCATCGTTGCGTCATACTTTTGAAACCTGTATGTTACTTAGCGATGTGAAAAAAGTCGCAAGTTAAAAGTCGCAAGTGAGAGGCGGTACATTTTTTAAAAGTCGCAAGTGGGAGGCGGTACATCTTTTGAAAGTCACAAGTGGGAGGCGGTACATCTTTTGAAAGTCGCAAGTGGGAGGCGGTACATCTTTTAAAAGTCGTAAGTGAGAGGCGGTACAATTTCTAAAAGTCGCAAGTGAGAACCGGTACACTTTTTGTAAGTCGCAAGTGAGAGCCGGTACATTTTTTGAAAAGTCGCAAGTGGGAGGCGGTACATATTTTAAAAGTCGCAAGTGAGAGGCGGTACATTTTCTAAAAGTCGCAAGTGAGAGCCGGTACATTTTTTGAAAGTAGCAAGTGAGACGGTACATCTTTTAAAAGTCGCAAGTGGGAGGCGGTACATCTTTTAAAAGTCGCGAATTAGTTAAATCTTTAAAAGTTCGCATTAGTTAAATAAAGACAGTATTCTATTAATTGACTTATCTATCTATCTATTAATTTATTGTTTAAGACACGTGTTTAATGTTGTGTAAATATTAGCATGTGTTTTAAGAGCTTGTATTACTTAACTGAGGAGCACAATATTTATTTACTCCTTATTCATTTATTTTATTTAATAAGATGAGCGTTCGTGACGGAAAGAAGTAAAGGAAAAGAGAACAAGAACAAGAATCAAAGAAAAACAACAATATGAAAACAACCAGAGAAAAAAAAACGTAAAAAGATAAGAAAATAAAAAAGGACAGAAAAAAAGAGAATATGTACTAAATGAAATAAAACAAAAATAAAATAAACCAAACAAAAAAAATCGAGAGGGATAATCAAAAAACAAAAAAAAAAAAAATTATACTAGAAAGGAAGAGAGAGAGAGAGAGAGAGAGAGAGAGAGAGAGAGAGAGAGAGAGAGAGAGAGAGAGAGAGAGAGAGAGTCAAAAGGGTTTCTCTCACCCACGCCACGTACAAGGTTAGAACAAGTTTGCCAAGGACGCGATGTGAAGGATTGGTCGTTTGGTACTTGAGGCTTTTATGTAATGGGTCCGAGAGAGAGAGAGAGAGAGAGAGAGAGAGAGAGAGAGAGAGAGAGAGAGAGAGAGAGAATAAAAGAGCAGTGTTCTTGTACAGTACGCCATCTGTGAGTTAGTACTATCTCTCTCTCTCTCTCTCTCTCTCTCAAGGACCTCTCATACGCATTTTTCACTCTTTCTCTTCTCCCTTCCTTCATTCCTCACCTCTTTACTCCTCCTCCTCCTCCTCCTACTCCTCCTCCTCCTCCTCTTCATGGTCACAAACTCCTCTTTTCCTCTTCCTCTCACCTTCCTCTTGTGTTTTCTAAGTGTTTTCAAAGTCATAAACTCCTTTTGTATATTTGTCTGTCCGTCTGTCTGTCTGTCTCTCTGTTTGTCTGTCTGTCAGACTGTCTCTCTGTTTGTCTGTCTGTCTGTCTGTCTCTTTTATTACTGTAGCTGTTAATTTGTTTGTCTGTCTGTCTGTCTGTCTGTCTATCTGCTTTTCTCTGTCTCTTGTTGTGTGTGTGTGTGTGTGTGTGTGTGTGTGTGTGTGTGTGTGTGTGTGTGTGTGTGTGTGTGTGTGTGTGTGTGTGTGTGGCTATCTGTCTATTTGTTTATCTGTGACTATATATCTGTTTGTCCCTTCTCTCTCTCTCTCTCTCTCTCTCTCTCTCTCTCTCTCTCTCTCTCTCTCTCTCACGATGGCCTAGAAACATGTAAAAAAAGAAAAAAGAAAAGAAAATAAAAAAAAAAAATAGAAACTCAAGACGCACATTTTTAAACCCCCAAACAACACTTAGAAATTCACGTACAAAAAACAACAGCAATACATAAAACACGGCAGCCCTGTAATCCAGCACACCAGAGGGCAAGAAACAGGCATAATTATCACATTTCACACGCCATAACTTGAAATGGTAAAAAGATGCACGAGGAAAGAAGGGTAAAGGCAAGGAGGAGGAGGAGGAGGAGGAGGAGGAGGAGGAGGAGGAGGGGAAACAATTGCAGTAGTGAAGTGAGGGGAATGAATTTTTATGAGGGGAAAAGGGAAAGAAACACTGAACAAATTACCTCTGGAAAATGTCAAGGAGAGAGAGAGAGAGAGAGAGAGAGAGAGAGAGAGAGAGAGAGAGAGAGAGAGAGAGAGAGAGAGAGAGAGAGAGAGAGAGAGAGAGAGAGAGAGAGAGAGAGAGAAAAAGCAAGGAAAAGAAATGAGAAAGACTAAAATCGACAGAGAGAGAGAGAGAGAGAGAGAGAGAGAGAGAGAGAGAGAGAGAGAGAGAGAGAGAGAGAGAGAGAGAGAGAGAGAGAGAGAGAGAGAGAGAGGGGACCACTCTCACAAGTATTCATGGCCTGTATCAGGGAAAACACCTGGCCCTCCATATGGAAGGAAGCTCGCGTAGTACCTGTCCACAAAAAGAGCTCCAGGTCAGATCCTGCCAACTACAGACCAATCTCTCTCCTGTCAGCTGTGGGTAAGATCCTCGAGAGAATAATTGTGGAGGACATCAATCACCACCTCGAAGAAAACGCCCTTCTCTCCAACCAGCAATTTGGATTTAGGTCTGGCCACTCCACGTCAGACCTACTTATGCTCCTGGCAGGACTCCCTGGACAATGGCCTGGACACTCTTGTCGTCGCCCTAGACATAGCGGGTGCCTTTGACCGGGTGTGGCACGCGGGCTTGCTGGAAAAGCTCCGTGCCAAAGGCATCCAGGGAACCCTTCTGATGTTGTTGGGTGATTACCTCCAAGGTCGTACCCTCCATGTCGTCATAAACGGGCAGCAGTCCAGAGACTTCCCGGTGGAGGCCTCAGTTCCTCAGGGCTCCGTACTGGGACCGGTTCTCTGGAACCTCTACATCGATGATCTTCTCAGGAGCCTGCCAGCAATCACAGCGTACGCCGATGACTGCACTCTTTCCTGCTCCTACCGCCGCCAAGACAGCCAGCGAGCAGTTGCTGAAGTCAATCAGAAGCTGCGCGTGATACAAGAGTGGGGGGAGCGCTGGCAGGTACGATTTGCCCCTGAGAAGACTCAATCAATGGTTGTCTCTCGGTCCCTGGCAGCCTTACAGGTTGTTGAAGGAAGAGTAACGTTTGGCACCGTCACCCTCCCGCTCCAGGAACACATACGAATCCTTGGAGTAGACTTGGACCGAGGGCTACGCTTCGACCGCCACCTAAAACACGTCGCCCACCAAGCCTCCCTACGTGTCTCAGCCCTGCGTAGAGTAGCTCAACACCTGGACAAGTGTGGGATACAGCTACTCTACAAGGCACAGGTCAGGCCTTACCTGGAGTACGGAGCACTGACTTGGATGTCCAGCGCAGCCACACACCTGCAGAGACTCGAGAGGGTGGAGCGGCGTGTTCTGCGGCTGTTAGAGGACGACAACCTCCAGCCACCCACACAGGCAGCGCCGTTGGACCCCCTCGAGTACCGCCGGGATGTTGCTGCGCTTGTGGTGTTCCACAAGACACAAATATAAGAAGTGTCGCACCTGGCAAGGCTGAGGCTCCCCTCGAGATGGTGTGAGAGACACGAGAACGGTGCTCTCCAGCCTCGAGCAAGTCAAGGTGCCCAGGTCACGCGCCTTTGGAACATATTCACCGCGACAGTGCCCTCAGTGCGTGAGATGTCAACACAGCGTGTGAAAGTGGCGGCTCACAGGTGGAGAGGGACACTCCCTACGCCACTCCTGGCTTTTTAAATAGAGCCACGAGAAAAAAGTGGTTCTTTAAGCCAAGCGCAAGTATGCATAGACAATACACAAACATACCAACCATTTCTATGTACTACGTGGCATTTTTATGTATACTTCGTGATGCTGTAAAGTTTAAATAAAAAAAAAAAAGAGAAAGAGAGAGAGAGAGAGAGAGAGAGAGAGAGAGAGAGAGAGAGAGAGAGAGAGAGAGAGAGAGAGAGAGAGAGGTGGGAGTAAGACATTTAACCTCAACTAGGCTTATAAGACAATTCTAGGTCATAACAACAACATAAACAACGAAAACAAAACAAATAAAACAAGAACTTGTAAACAAACATGGAAAATGAAAATAACAAAGAACGAAATAAAAAAAAAACATTTCAGACTAGAAGGAAAACAAATGAAAACTACGACAAGCAATGAAACGA
>NC_059278.1:16391988-16409488 GCF_017591435.1 Portunus trituberculatus | reverse complement strand
TAACTTGACTACTCCTCGTGACTTTACATCACAAATGAAAAGAAAAAAAAAGATAAAAAGATAAAAAGTTACAATTATCTTAATACTTTCTCTACTATTAATGCTACCACTAATACTACTACTACTACTACTACTACAACTACTACTACTACTACTACTACTACTACTTGTACCTATGAAGTAAAGTCTTAATAAAACTTCCTTCACACAATACACTTACGTAAACACACATACAAACACATAAGACCAAAAGAAAACGAGAAAAAATACGAGGAGAAAACAGAGAAGGACTATTCCCTTGTCTGACGCCACCTCCGGGCTAAGAAGAGTGAGTGACGCCTAGCAGAAGCCACCCACACGCCCACCACGCCTACCACGCCACCTCCAGGACGCCAGCTGGGGCACCACGACCACAAGACACCTCTCACGTCCCTCCTCACTCAAGTTCACCAACGCAAATAGAAATGCACTTACTTCTTCTTAGAGGAGAAATGAGTGTGTGTTGACTTTAGCTGTTGTCCCGTACGTCTGCTGAAAATGGTTAAAATAGTGTTAGTTTGGTGGCTGTGTGGAGAATAATGCGTTTTGGGTTACTTTGATGTCTTAAAAATGGTTGGATTATTATTTTTTTTTTTCTTGTTTCTGAAGGGGAAAATTATTGAGTATGTGTGTTGTTAAGTTTTTGAAATTGTTAAAATAGTTTATGTGTTGAGTTGTTTCAGAGTAAATTGAAATATAATGAAGATTCTACTATTATTACTACTACTACTGCTGCTGCTACTACTACTACTACTACTACTATTACTGAAAATAATAGTAACAAAAAAAATAATAATAGCAATAATAATAATAATAATAATAATAATAATAATAATAATAATAATAATAACAACAACAACAACAACAATAACGAATTCGATATAACAGCACTTTTTGATATAGTTACAAAAAAGAAAAAAAAGTGAAACATTACCTTTGACTTTAATCTCTCTCTCTCTCTCTCTCTCTCTCTCTCTCTCTCTCTCTCTCTCTCTCTCTATTTATATATATATATATATATATATATATATATATATATATATATATATATATATATATATATATATATATAAAAGACAAGTTATATACAATAATCTAACACCTGGACGCCCTCTGTACCAAACCACGCCGTAAAACCACACTCGCTCAAGTACCCAACTACCCACAAACACCAGCACTAACTGACGCCACCCCTCGTAAACTGAAAAACTAAAAAGCAACACTACAGAAAACCAGAGGAATGATAACCTTATTTCTTTCACAGCATCACTCCAATTAGTCATTTTAAAACGAACTTAACTGGTGGAAGGCAACTCGGGGACACCACCATTTCATTTTCCCGCCGGAGGACAGACAGGTGGGAGGGGCGGGACGGGGGAGCGGCAGGGAAGAAGAGTGAGGGGGGGGGGTATGCGTGGTGAAGCGTGGCAGCGTCTGAGGAAACACGAGGGGTATATAAGAGTGGCAGTGGAGAGCCGCGTTCTTAGTTCGAGTGAGCGTCCCTCCCTGTTAACTCATCAGCTTCCCTCCGCACATACACGCACCACCACCGCCATGAGTTCCGGTGAGTGTCTGTCTGCTTGCCTGTCTTTGTCTGAGTGACTGACTGCAGCGAGGGAGAGAAAGACTGTGTGTGAGAGGAGAGGCAGAAAGAGTGAGGGAAAGTGAATGTGTGGACGAGAGACAGAAAGAATGAGTGAGAAAGACAGAAAGAGTGAAAGAGACAGAAAAAGTGAGAGAGAGAGAGAGAGAGAGAGAGAGAGAGAGAGAGAGAGAGAGAGAGAGAGAGAGAGAGAGAAAGTGCAATATACGAGTTTTCTGAATTTTCTGTTCAAATCACGAGAGAGAGAGAGAGAGAGAGAGAGAGAGAGAGAGAGAGAGAGAGAGAGAGAGAGAGAGAGAGAGAGCGCTGTATTGAAATTTTTTTTACTCGTTTTCCCTAAGAGCGATAAACTGAGAAAGAGTGAAGCGAATTTCGTAAATCGCGTGTACAAAATTTCAATATCTGACAACAAAACGCAAGACTGACTCCCTCTCTCTCACCGCGGCCATTTTCGAAGACCACAGAGACGATTGGCCGAGTTCTAGAAAGAGTAGTTTTCCTCTTGGTAATGCAGAAAACTTGTTAACATGCCACTACAATTACAGAAACATCTTTAAAAACCCACGTCACTTCAACTAGAGCCGTTTGAAAATAGTGAAGGAGCGGCGCGGAAGTGTTTTCGAATATGTGGCTAAGAAATGATGCCCGTTACTCGTTCCCGCGCGTTATAGTCTTCCAGTGTCATGTCCTTCCTCCTCCCAAATGCGGCCGGTATTCTAAAAACCCTCTGCTCTCTCACTACGACTATTTTCAAAGGCCACAGAGATGATCAGTAGGGTTCACATCGTTGCTTTTGCTGTTGGTACTGTTGAAATCTAGTTAGACTTTAGTTAGAACCATGAAAACACGCTTGAAATTATCTGTGTAACTTCGACTAGAGCCGCTGGAATGGAGTGGAGGTTTCGGCGCAGATGTGTTTCGGAATCCTAGTAACTTTTTCTCCTTGAGTTTAGCTTCTTATTTTGTTTCACCTCATTTTACGCAACATTCCAGTGATTTAAAATATTATACATGAATACAAACAGTTATACAGAAAATCATTTATTCATTTTTTACCGATTAGTAAATGTATAAAGAAGAGAAGAAAGGATATTTGCTTTTATATCACGATTCAGAGAGAGAGAGAGAGAGAGAGAGAGAGAGAGAGAGAGAGAGTCTAAAAACTCTACGGTATTTACTTTCTCGCTTTGCTTCAACCCACCGACACTGAAACACTAGAACACAAACACGTATCCAGTTTCTCTCTCTCTCTCTCTCTCTCTCTCTCTCTCTCTCTCTGAAGTGCGCATCAAGAAAGGAAAAAAAATGTGATGTCAAATTCTACTACTACTACTACTACTACTGCAACAACTACTACTACTATTACTACTACTATACAACTACTACTACAATAACTACCACCACTACTACTACTACTACTACTACTACTACTACTACTACTACTACCACCACTACTACTACCACCACTACTACTACTACTACTACTACTACTACTACTACTACTACTACTACAACGTACGATAGTAATAGAACACTGAAACATGACTCGGATATGACAGCACCACCACCAACACCACCACCACCACCACCACCAATAATAATAATAATAATAATAATAATAATAATAATAATAATAACAATAATAATAACTCTTTCAGACGCCGCTGAAGTCAAGGTCGCCGAGGAGACCAAGAAGGAGGAGGCGAAGGAGGAGGCGAAGGAGGAGGTGAAGGAGGAGGCGGCGAAGGAGGAAGCAAAGGAAGAAGACACCAAGGAGGAGGCGAAGGAGGAGAAAAAGGAGGAGGAGAAGAAGGACGAGGCGAAGGAGGAGGTGAAGGAGGAGGAAAAGAAGGAGGAGGAGAAGGAACAGGAGGAGGCCAAGGATGGTGCGTGAGTAGCCGAGACAGTATTCCGTTTATTTGTGTGTGTTGATGTTCATTTGTTTAGCTAGTTTAGTGTTTCTCTCCTCTTTCCACCATTTACTTTTTTTTTTCCTACTTTTATTTTCCTACGTGACTTACCCTTCTCTCTCTCTCTCTCTCTCTCTCTCTCTCTCTCTCTCTCTCTCTCTCTCTCTCTCTCTCTGTACTTCTTTATCAGTTTATCCATCTACTTTATTAATTCTCTCTACTGTTCTTCCATTTACTACTTTCATTAATGGCTAGTGATAGTTATTTATTTATCTACTGACTTGCTTTTTCCACTTAAATATCTTTGACATCTAAATTTATTGCTCTCGAAGTCACTGTTGCTCTTTTAGTCTCCTGAGTCAGTGTAATGCAATAAGCACAAGACTTCTCATTACATCGATAACCACACACGAGTCTCTCAAAGAATACCTGAAAACAGAAGCAAATCACGATACCTATTCACACATTCATATACTTTTTTTTTTGTTTCACTTCTTCCCAGTCAATGCCGTGTGTTTACTTTATCTTACTGTTAAACTTGTTATTTCTACGATCTTATATTCTTAACATTTAGCAAAACAGTTATCATTTTCAGCTTTCCCAAGTCAGTAAGGTTAATTTATCTATTTTTTTTTTATGCAGGAAAGGAAAATTGGCTAAGGGCAACAGAAAGTGTATAAAAAAACAGACCCAATTACTTATCTTGCTATCTTATCCTTAACAGAAAGTAAGGCCGAGGAAGAGAAGCCCGCTGAGGAGAGCCCCGCTGTCATCGAAGACACCAAGAAGGTCGAGGAGGAGGCGCCGAAAGAAGCGGCAGAACCTGAGTCTTAATAGTAACCTAGCCACCACGAGCTTCTTCTGTTTACCTTCCCGCCCTCACTGAAGGTTTCCGACTCCAATCGCTTCATCTCAGCTGCATACACCTCCTCCTCCTTACCCTCCAAACTTCAATGTCTCTTCACTCTTACCCCTGAATACAGCTCAGTTTTCTCCTCAGCTTCAAATTAATCATTCTCTCTGTTTTACTTTAATTCTCGTCTTCTGTTTTCTCTTTATCCTCGCCTTAAGCAGCTACCCAGTTTCTTTCTCTCCTCCTTGGCGTGTAGATGTACAGACTATCATTCGCTTCAGTTTCCCTCCCTCCTCATTCCCTAGACACGTAAGCTCTCTCTAACTCTCTCGTCCACCTCCTCCTCTCCGAACCCCGTCTCTGTGGGCTCGTGAGGAAGCAGTAGTGATAGAGATGAGGAAATACGTAATAGGTACGGTATATTGCTTGTAACACTGACTGTCGTATGCATTCCTGCCACTTGTATAGCAGACAGAGTACGCAAACCCATCCAGACGTTCGTATTGGAGAAAAGGATGCCAAAGAATCAAAGAAAATGGAAAAGTCTTAACAGTAACTCAACTATTTCTTGTCTTCCTCCCTGTTAGTAGTGGTCTATCTGTTTTCCATTTTGTATGTGAACGAATGAGACAATCAGACCCAATGGCTGTAAATTAGTTGCAGGTCATGTTCACCTGTAGACTAACAAAACAAATACTACGGTGGTGCCTTAACATTTGTGCCTTCCCGTTTTCTATAGGAGAAACAAACCCACACTATTGTATACAGTTTTCATGTCAACACTAATGGGAGATGACAAATAATAGAAAGTTGGTTAATTTATACAGTTCCAATGGTATCAGTTTCGTAGCCAAGTGTTCCTCCTCCATTTGATTTTTTTTTTTTTTTCTTTCTCTTGTCCAGCCGAGCCACGCGTTTGATCCTGAAGCAGAGTGTGTTGGAGGTGACTCTGGTGTGAGTGATAGGTGAGAATTGACTCTAGTCGCACAGGTACACCAGTAGAGCATTCTGAGAGCATTATCCTACCATTATCCTCTTCTATCTCTATTACAAAGGCATCAGAACAATTCCTCTCCTTGCTATTACTATTATTAGCATTATTATTACAATGCATTCAGTAAAATCGTCCTGTTGAGTTATATCAATGTAGAGTTAATAAGAGTCAAGTTTCCTTTCTTATTCTTACACTCGAAGGCAATTAAGGAGTTCCATACACTTTTCCTGTACCTTTTTTCCTTCTCCTTAATCACTTCACATCCTACGGGACATTATTTACACCGCCATGCTCAAGTCACGCATCTTAACCCGTGATCGTAAGGCAAGTCTAGAGCGTCATGATGTGAGCTCCTGCCTTCCTCTCTTTCCTACCTGGCCACGATCCTCTCCCTCCAAGACGCTGGTGTAGAATCTAATACTAAGTGTGTCGTGTGTGAAGAGAAAGTTAGGTGTGGAATCTTTATTAAGGGTGATTTTGTGTGTGGTGGATGCTTGTATGTTTTGTTGTCAGTTTTTTTTTCTCCTTTTTTTTCCACGTGTTCTGCAAGGTTGGATATATAGTAAGAGGAAAATTATAACTTGTATGGATGTGGTGAGAGAAGAAAGAGAATAAATATACTGTGAAGACTGAAGAGATCACTGTTTTATTGTCCTTGTATTACTTGCCAGTGTTGCTGTTTGCTTTCTGATTCAAGGAATATTGTCTATCTCTTTCTCTAATTTATTTCTAGAACCACGAAAAATCCTAAGCACACACACACACACACACACACACCGCGTAGTGTAGTGGTTAGCACACTCGAATCACAATCGAGAGGGTCGAGTTCGAGTCCCGGTAAGCGGCGAGGCAAATGGGCAAGCCTCTTAATGTGTGGGGTGTGTTCACCTAGCAGTAAATAGGTACGGGATGTAACTCGAGGGGTTGTGGCCTCGCTGTCCCGGTGTGTGTTGTGTGCGCTGTGGTCTCAGCCCTACCCGAAAATTGGTCTATGAGCTCTGAGCTCGCTCCGTAATGGGGAAGACTGGCTGGGTGACCAGCAGACGACCGAGGTGAATTACACACACGTAGTAGTAGTAGTAGTAGTAGTAGTAGTAGTAGTAGTAGTAGTAGTAGTATGAAAGCAATATATACGTACAAGTGCATAATGCCCAAGTTAGCATATTGATAATTTGGAGCCACATGTCTATAGACAGCAAATTATATACAGGTAAGTAGATGGATAGGTAAATAAGTAGATAGATAGATAGATAGATAGATAGATAGATAGAGAGAGAGAGAGAGAGAGAGAGAGAGAGAGAGAGAGAGAGAGAGAGAGAGAGAGAGAGAGAGAGAGAGAGAGAGAGAGAGAGAGAAATAGATAGTTGTCTTACACTATTATTATTATTATTATTATTATTATTATTATTATCATTGTTGTTCTTGCTGTTATTATTTTTATTTATTATTATTATTATTATTATTATTATTATCATTATTTTTATTGTTGTTTTATCATTATTATTATTATCATTATTATTATTGTTATTACTATTATTATTATTATTATTATTATTGTTTTATTATTATTATCATTATTATTTGCGTTAGAGATATTGGCCATGAGAGAGAGAGAGAGAGAGAGAGAGAGAGAGAGAGAGAGAGAGAGATTAAACACTACATGTCAGGCAGGCAGTGATATCTTTCCATTTTTATCCTCCTTTTCACTTTTTTGGCACTTGAACTTTATTTTAGCAATGGCACCTTAGTAGACCTTTATTCTCTCTCTCTCTCTCTCTCTCTCTCTCTCTCTCTCTCTCTCTCTCTCTCTCTCTCTCTCTCTCTCTCTATCTATCTATCTCTCTCTCTCTGGGCCTTTAAGAGAGATTGCTCTCAAAAGGCTTATCCTTAATATTCTGTTGTGACTTATGGTCTGATGTATGATATTTGGCTAAATAAAATGTATAAATCTGAAATCTGAAATCTCTAGTGGCCAATATCTCTAACATAATAATAATAACGATACTGATAAAGTAGCACTAGTAGTAGTAGTAGTAGTAGTAGTAGTAGTAGTAGTAGTAGTAGTAGTAGTAGTAGTAGTAGTAGTAGTAGTAGTAATAATAATAATAATAATAATAATAATAATAATAATAATAATAATAATAATAATAATAATAACAGCAATAATAATAATGCATGATAATTCTGTAACACCACATCTATTTCTGTATTTTCTCCTGGTGGCCCTCTTACATAAAAAATAAATAAATAAATAAAAATAAAAGCTAATTGGTACCCTGTTACAAACACACACACACACACACACACACACACACACGGCAACTCGTAAACAAGAGGGACGGACGGGTGCCGGAGTGCCGGGGGTCACTTCATCACAATGGCGCTGCTACGGACCAAAATTACCTCTTTTTACACCACTTCCCGCCATGTCATCACCCTCAACACCACCAGGGCACTATCAGGTGACGCTCGCTACACTGAATACTGGTGAATCACGTGGAGATAGTGAGAATTGACTGATTTATTTCCTGTAACTTAGCCGTCTCTCTTGTTGCTATTGTGAAAGGTGTTTAATTAAGTGTTTCGTTGGTTATTTTAGTGATGTAAGGGTTTAAATGCTTGTGGAGTGGTGTTTTGGGTTTGGTGAAGTGTGAGTGGTGACTGGTGATTGGTGAAGTGTGTGGTGATTAATAGTAGTAGTAGTAGTAGTAGTAGTGAAAGGTGATTAATTAATGTTTTGTTGGCTATTTTAATGATTTTTGGGTTTAAATGCTCGTAAAGTGGAGTTTTGTGTCTGGTGTGAGTAGTGACTGGTGAAGCGTGACTGGTGACCGTGACTGTGACTGAGTGGTGATCGTAGTAGTAGTAATAGTAGTAGTGAAAGGTATTTAATGAATTTCGTTACGTATTTCAATGTTATAGGGGTTTAAATGCTTGTGAGGAGGAGTTTTGAATGTGGTGAAGTGTGACTGGTTACTGGTGAAGCGTGACTGTGAGTGTGAGTGGTCATAATTAAGTAGCAGTGATCAAGGACACCCGTGGCAGACACTGGTGCCGCTGTGTCTGGTCACGTACAGTACTTCGTGTCGGGGAATTGTGACCCTGTGAGAGTTTGTGGGACTGACTCGATCTTATTAATTTCCTGAGTCACTATTTATGTACTTTTTGACAATGTTTTATCCGGCTTCTCCCCCTTATCCAATTTATTTATCTATTTATTTATTTTTATTTATTTATTATTATTATTATTATTATTATTTATTTTATTTTGAGGTGTACAGTCCTATGGTTCTGCTCAAATATGAAGGCCGCTCAGGGGGGAGACCTAGTGGTGATTCCCCGGCTGCGGCATCGCCAAGCATCGTAGCACATGTTTCGATCTCATTATTAGCTTACATCTTAATGAACCATCATAAAAGTGTATTCCTCTAAATTTCTAATAAGGATGTATAGAGAGCTTTGAATATTGTTTTAGTGTAATGAAGACAATGATTTTGTATAGATACCACAAAATGTAGCACCACTGCTCTCCAGCGTTGCTACTTTTCAAGGTTGGACATGGGTGAGGTCAACCTCTTTGACTGCTGATAATCCCCAGGTCAAATCGAGTCACTCCTCCCCTCCCTCTCACTCACAATGGAAGGTGAATATCTCCTCCGCGCTACTCACCATCGCAACCTTCATAGTCGAGAGAAAGAAGTTATTTACAGCATCAACAAGTTCTGCTTAGAGGAGAAGGCAAAGGAAGCGCCTATAATTGATTTCTCCAAAGCTATTGCCCGGACAGCAAGAGCAACAAACGTCAGTGAGAGAACTGTTCAACGAATCTGCTCTGGCATCAATCAAGCCTGCAAGACACAGCCTGCATTTTCACCACCCCAAAAGAGTATATAATAATAAGAAACAGGAGGAAGTAACAAGCCAGAGAGAGAGAGAGAGAGAGAGAGAGAGAGAGAGAGAGAGAGAGAGAGAGAGAGAGAGAGAGAGAGATGGGTGTTTCTCCACACTTCAATGTTAATCCTTCAATTGGGGCTGCGACGTTTAGCGACGCCGCAGCCGGGGAATCCTCGTTAGGTCTCCCCCCTGAGCGGCCTTTATATTTGAGTTGGACTATAGTTTTCTGCTTGTGATGGTGGCCATGTTCTTGATCTTTGCTGTTACACAAACCAAACACACACACACACACACACACACACACACACACACACACACACGCCCGGTGCTGGTTAGAGTGCTGGCTTCACAAGCCAGAGGACCGAGAGGATTCCCGGCCGGGTGGAGATATTTGGGTGTGTCTCCTTTCACGTAGCCCCTGTTCACTTTAACCTAACCAAACCAAACACACACACACACACACACACACACACACACACACACACACACACACACACACACACACACACACACACACACACACACACACACACACACACACACACAAATGTGTAGCCTCTGTTCACCTACAGTAAATAGGTACGGGAAAAGAATGTGTGGAGTGTGTTGTGTCTCAAAGATCGAAATAAATGAAATAAATAAAATAATAATAATAATAGATAACAAAACAAAAAGCATCGTCTAAGCTGTAGGGTGTAGGGTAAGGTTTAGTTAGGTTAGGATGCCACCTTCAAGATCAAGAACATGGCAGCCATCTTTTTAACCCCTTCAATAATGCATTTTTATATTCATTCTGGTTACTATTTAGCAATTTTAAACACTTTCAGAAACATATGTGGTGGATTAGAATAACAAAGACTGTCCATTAATCTTCTGACCTCCATAGACTATTTCTGATGTAAATAAAACTGTCTAATTGTACACAAAACTCAAGGTAAATATGTGTCCCAGTACTGAAGGGATTAAACAAGAGACTAGTTTACTAATTACTGTGACAAGAGCTTTAACTTACCTTTGCTGTGTGTGTGTGTGTGTGTTGCAGTCAGCTCGCCGCACCACAAGCCGGGCAGCAGTGTGGGTTTCATTGGCCTCGGCAACATGGGAGGACCGATGGCTGTCAATCTGCTGAACAAGGTGAGTCTTCGTAAGGCAGAGCTACAGGAAGCATCTTTTAAGAACTCAAGTTAAATTTCCCGTTATTGAAGTAGCATTGGTTTTTGTGCATATTATTTGTTACGTGTTAATATTATGATTCTAACTTCTTAATTCAGATGAGTGTCAATGCATGTAGTTGTCAGTTATTTGTGTATGCATTAACCTTTGAGTACCATGACACATTTCCATATTCATTCTGTTTACTATTTGGTGATTTTATACAGCTTCAGAAACTTGTGTGGGTGATTAAAATAGTGAAGACTGTGGCCATTAATATTCTGATCTACATAGACCCTTCGTAATGTCAATAAAATGGTCTAATCGTTTACATATCTCAAGGTAAAAATGCATTCCAGTAGTGAAGAGGTTAATATTATCATGTTAATAGAAGATAATTGTGGCAAAATTTCTTGTCTTTCTCTTAATTACTGAATAACTAACCTTGAATTTCTCTGCTTGGATGGTTCAGGGCCACTCCATCGTGGTGTACGACGTGAGCGAGGAGGCCATGAAGCGGCTGGAGGACGAGGGGCGTGTGTAGCCACCAGCCCCTCAGAGGTGGCCAGTAAGGTGGACAGCATAATCAGCATGCTGCCCAACTCCCAGCATGTGCGCTCCTGCTATGCTGGTGACAAGGGAGTCTTCCAGTCAGTAGAATGTTATAAAGCCATCCTTTATTATAAGAGGCTTAACCCAAGTGACCTAACTGTTTTGTTCTTTATGTAAGACAGGTTCTGGCCATGAACAATATATTTACAGTAACCAGTCTCTAAATAAAAGCCAAAAGGATTAGTCAAAATTATTATATTTAGGTCTTGGCCCACTTTCTAATATGGGACGCCTCATACTCTGAAGAACACTTCTTGAATAATGAAAGAATGAGAGGATTGGACACAGCATGGAAAGGAGTGAAAGGAAGCTATTCTCACATTATCATCCCAGTAAGGAACTCCTGACATGCACTTTGTCTCAATTTTCCATTACTATGATTCCTGCACTACACAAATATTAAAGCAGGTGTGTGTCACGCTCCACAGGACGATACAGCCGGGCACACTCATCCTGGACAGCAGCACCATCGACCCCACTGTGTCCAAGGAGATGGCAGGCCTGGCGGGCAAAAAGGAGCCGTCTTCATGGATGCCCCTGTGTCTGGCGGCGTCAATGCAGCCAAAGGTGGAACTCTCACCTTCATGGTCGGAGGAGAGGAGAAGGAGTTTGAGGCAGCCAAGGTGCTGCTCTCTTCCATGGGGAAGAACATTGTCTACTGCGGTGAGGTTGGCAACGGACAAGCGGTGAAGATTTGCAATAACATGTTGCTTGCCATCACCATGATTGGAACAGCCGAGACCATGAACCTGGGAATGAGGTGAGGCAAGGAACAAGTCAGCTGATCTTGTCTTGTAATGCTTTTCAGACTTCTGTTATCCTTTTGTTCTTCTTTTCTTTTATTTTAAGGCCAAATGTTGAGACCAAAATGTACTGAATGGTATTTTATATTTGATTATTAATCTTGTAGGTTGGGTTTGGAACCAAAACTGATGGCAAGCATCATCAATACTGCCACAGGGCGGTGCTGGGCCAGTGAACTGTACAACCCAGTGCCTGGTGTGCTGGAGAACGTGCCTTCCTCAAACAACTACCAGGTGTGTTGCCACTTACATACTTTTTCTAATATTTGAAGTTTTATCTTACTAACATATATGTTTTATTTTTGGCATCAGTCCAGATGGTGGAGTCTCACTTTTTCACTTTTAAGCTTGCATATAGATGGCAATTGGTCTGAATTTAACATTAAAACAGCCTGTTCATTGTAACCCAACAAACTCCTGATAACAGACATTTTCATGATCAAAATGTTTAGTCTTTTAGAGGTATCATCAATATCAATTACATAGTTGCTTCAATCTGTCCACTGCCCTTACTGTTCACTCAGGGACAATTTACATACATGTATATCTTCCCTCCCCATGGATAGGGTGGCTTTGGAACAGCACTGATGGTGAAAGACTTGGGGCTGGCACAGGCAGCGGCCACAGACACCCAGAGCCCAACACCTCTTGGCTCACTTTCTCATCAGGTTTGAAAGGACTTTTTTTTTCTTATCATGGAAAACTTGTATACTTATACAAAGTTGCCTTATGCTCTGACAGTGTGCTACAGTGTTGAGGCTCATGAGTTGTGCAGCCTGGTAACATTAAGTGAAATGATGCTGTTTAGATTTTACAATGTATAAATAACAATTTACAGGAAAGTGTTTTCATTGATAATTGTTTTCCAGATATACAGACTGATGTGCAACTCAGGTCTGGCAGAGAAAGACTTTTCTTCGATCTTCTTGCTCCTCCAGGAACAAAACAAGTGAAGACATTGGTGGAGTGTTGTATAAAGACTAGGCAGTTGTAGCTTAGCTTTGTGATGGTTGTGTTAGTCTATGCTTTGGGTACAAGTTAATAGATGGGCTGAAGTGAATCTCATCTTGCTGGACGGTGTGGAGGAAGCTTCACCTTAATCACAAAAGTCTGCAATGTAGCTTCCCAATCTATGACGTAGGACTTCAACTCAGAGGTAGCTTGTATGATGAGTTGTACTGTGTTCATTAGTTATTCTTCATCACAAAACTCAATTGTTATAATTTATGATGTACTTAAAATCCCTATCTGCCTTCAGTCTGTACTTCATCTCATAGTCCAAGGATGAAATATACAGCAAGAGTATTATATTACAATGTTCTGTTCTGTTTCATGTTGCGATGAAACAGCTTCCTAGTCTTATTTGTATTGCATTGGTTATTGAAGTTACTGGTGTGCAGTAGCAGTGATCATTCCACATGGCTTGGTATTAACATGGGAACTAAGTGGCTTAATAATTAACACCCTCATTATGGCACAGGTATTGTCAACATCTAAGCAAACTACTGCACCAACTTCTACAGTGTTTAGTGTTTTTCCTCAATCCTCACTCCTGTGGTCTGACTATGTACCAGAACACAGAGAGACAGAGAGAGAGTTTAAGATTGAGGTAAAATGGTAATTCATTGCAAGTCAGTGCAGAATGCTTACTGAGTATTGACCATGATTGTTAATGAAGAAGCTTTGACTTGATGTTGATATATCTGGAGGGAGACATACAACATTGAATCAAGGAGGCTGCAGATAGAGCTATGAGGAGCAGCAGGAGATGGAAAATATACAGCAGTATTACCAACATTGACCATTACCACTATCACTGTCATCACCTGTGGCTCACTTGGTTCTGTCAAAAAAATATTAAGTTTCTGAAGTCATGAATTCTCACATTGACAATAGCATAATAAGCCTTAATTATAATGAGCAATGTACAACTATATTATGATCTCTTGTACTGTGAAGAACAGGAAATTATAGCATTCAATCCATTCTATTCCACAAAATAACAGTAGATGTGAAAGTAGACAGCATCCTCTTTCCACAGTATTCTTTAATGTGCCTTTTTGCTTGCTCTGCTCTGCGTGTCATCTTTTACAGTATTCATTCAGTGAAAAACCACTTTATACTGCATACAGTGAACTTGTTTTGTGTTGCCAATGCTGTGATTCACTCGGCCATATATCATTAGTATTAAGATGCATTTGTTACATGTCAGAGAATGCAAGGGAAAGTATGTAAAATGCCTTGTTTGGGTTACCTTTCTTTACAGGGAATGCAGTGTGGTTTACAAATACACACTGTAAAAAGATGCAGTATGCTTTAACAGTATTGATTTTACTGTGATCTGTGTAGGGCAGCTAGTGTAATAAAATTGTTGAAGTACATGCATATATATTAATTAGACCACAATGTCATCCTATGTATACTTTTATTCATGCTAATTTATGAAGAGACTGGCAGATCTCTTTAGTGACTGGGACCTTTTTGTTTCCATTGACCAGATCTCCTCTTACATAAAAAAACATATTGACAAACACTAGAGAACACCTCAATCTATCTTTGAGTTGTCACACCTGCAAGTTTCCCTGAAGCTTGGGAAGAGTGTGAAGAGAGTCACTGCAATGGCCATCAGAGTGAAGACATCAAGGTCACTCTCCAGCCTGGATGCCAGACACACCAGGGCAGAGAGATCTACACTGATGCACGGCTGGGTTCACTGCAAGTTGAGAATAAGAAGCATTTGGTCATGGGCGATACCTGACCAGTCTTGATATGAAGTGAAGGTGTGCCTCGATGCAGTGCTGATCCAAGGGGGTGGGGCATGAACAAGAAGACTGGTTATGTATGGTTATTTTTCTGGGATAAATATCAATAAAGACAAAACATTTTATCCCATCTTTGATGTTCATATATTGATGAACAAATTGCTATTCATTTCCCATGAATCACAAAATAGCTAAACATAGACAGACACACTTTTAGAATCTCAAGACTGACAAAAACACATGACAAAGTGTGGACATTACAGTAGTCTCAATAAACACTACACCGTATCTTGGGGGTGGTGCCATGTAACAGTGAACAGTTTGATAACACTAGAGGAGCCTGTGCTGAGAGTAAAGAGATGGAGATGGTTTGGTCATGAGGACAGGAGAAGGGAATATACCAGATTGCTATCCACTGTGCTGGGTAAAGAAACATTTTGAAGATCACTCGATATTGACAAGGTGAGAGAAAGAGATATACTTTCAAGGCCAGAGTGATAATGGGAATACCAAAGATAAAAACACAAAGAGGATGACAATAAGGAAGCATAATCAAGGTAAGGACAAAAAAATCAAGGCATCACCACTATATACAAGCTAAGTAAGTGTCATTTTAAGAAATATAAGGGTTACATTCACTAAGGTAAGCTAGGAAGCACCCATGTCTATTAATGTCACCAGGTTCACAGGATGTTATTGAGGTTTTCAAGGGAACTTCTTTATGATTTTAATAATATGTTGAGAGAAGGTTTTTATTATCAGGGAGTAAAAACACCCATGATAACCCGACCAGTCATCTCTGAGTAGCCTTGGGAAATAAAACTAGTGGGAAGCCACAGTGTTTCTGAATAAGATCTCTTGTTGCTGAAATTGGTGTAGTGAAAAGAAGTGATGAATTGATATTTGTAGTAGAATGTGTTAAAATATACTAATGCAGCTGAAATTAGTGACAATTCATACGAAGTTTTTTTCTTATTGGTTAAATACCTAGATATGAAAGAAAAAGTCATAATATTCTGATTAGAAACAGGAATCCAGAAATTCTTTTTAACCAAGAATAATCAAGATGAATTGTTAAGGAATCGTCTAAAAATAACCAAAACAAGATTGTTATATAAATTACGGTGTTGATTCTTATTAGTGAAGTAAATATAGTGAAAATATATAACTGGAAATGTAAAGAAACTCAAAAGACGCCAAGATATTCCCAGCACACTAATAAGGCCTTTCACTATTCTGTATAGACAACTCAATGCAACTGCTGAATAAAGAAAAAAAAATATTATGAACCTAACGACAAGAGTACCAAGTTAAAACAAGGAGAGGAACTACCACGGATAGGCTTAATGGCTTCCTGTTGTTTCCCTTGTTTGAACGTTCGCGTTTATTTTGAAATACTAGTTTTATAAAAGCTCTTATTTTGTATTGAATGTCTTATATGTTTATGTACAGAGGCATGACGTCAAATGAAGGGTTGCCATACGTCCAAATTTTACCGGTCATGTCCGGAATTCACGTGTGGAAATCTGCGTCCGGGGGATTTCTGAAATTCCTCAAATATCCGGAATTTCAGCTTCCATCAATGACTCTTAAAAAATAATTAAATAAATGAATAAATAAAAAGTCATATTTCTTTAGATTGAAATGGTGGGAGAGAGGAATGGGGGAAGGGTTTACCGTGTGGCAGCTCCTACAGTCTGGTTTCGCTAAAGACTAATGTATAACTATAAGGTCCTGTATGGAGTGGATGGTCCCAGCCTTCCCTTCGTGGCATGACTCACCTCGCGTTGCGCGCCATGCAGTCTTTTCTCTTTAACCTGCGTTGATAGAGGCGTCAGTTTGGACTGTTAGCCAGTTTGTGGCCTTGTGGGCTTGTTAATGCAGCAAAGATAAACATACTGCGTGTTTTAATTGATTTACATGTTTTCTAATATTATATAAAGTGTTAATGAAGAAGTCCTAATCTAATCTACGTTCATAACTTTGTTTTTCCCAACATGTAACATGAGTGACACATTTCATTGTTCGTCACAGGTTAATATTTTATTTATCTATTTATTTATTTATTCATTATTATTATTTTTTTCTTACAATTTTAACGACAGAAAGACGAAACTTTACACTATCAACCGGAGAAACGCTCTTGAGTAAACCAATCATCACTGCGAGGCTTGAAGATAGTCGTGATGAGAGAGCAAAGCATTTTGAATACTCTTAACCCCTTCGGTGCTATGACGCATTTTCATATTCATTCAGGTTACTATTTGGTGATTTCATACAGCTTCAAAAACTTATGTGGGGATTAAAACAGTGAAGACTCTTGCTATTAATCTTCTGACCTCCATAGACCCTTCATAATGTAAATAAAATCGTCTAATCCTACATAAACTCATGGTAAAAAAATGCGTCCTAGTACTGAAGGGGCTATCTCTCTCAGCACCTGCAACAAAAGCCCAAACTTATCACTACACTATTACTGATCAGTCTGCGTGTCTACTGTGCCGGTGACGTGTTGAGGAGAGAATAAAATCTAGCGGGAAACGTTTTGGCGGTCCTCACTTAATGACTGAAGTGTAATGACCCACACCTGCTAACCCTAGCGAAGTAGGCTTCAGTGGGAGGAGAAAAGAGGAATAGGAAAAGATTTGGAGCCCTTCGCACTTGTCTTCGCGGTCACAAGATGAGAGAATGAGATAAAATGAAGGAATTCGGTTACGTTGGGTTAGGTAAGGAAAGGTGAGGTTAGCTAAGATAAGGTAAGGTGAGGTAAAAGATTACGTGAAGTATGGTAAAGTGTGGCAAGAAGGTAATGTAGTGTAAGGAAAGTTTTTGAGAGGTAAGGTAAGGTAAAGTAAGGTAAGGTAAGGTAAAGAAGCAA
>NC_059278.1:16371988-16389488 GCF_017591435.1 Portunus trituberculatus | reverse complement strand
CATAAAGTTGGAAAACCAGGTGACTTTGATTCTTTTCCCTCGTACATTTTGAAAATAACTTCTTCATCCTCCATCTCTTCAGTTACAAGATATTTAATTAACCACCTTCTTTTTCTACTCTGTTTGCTGAAAGCTATTTTCTCGCGACACTATACCTTCTTTGAGACACTTTCGTCACGTGACTGCTGTCTCGTCGAAAATCGCACAGACACTGAGGCCCGTACCAAGAGTCACGAAGGTTTAAGGTCGAGGGTAGAAGGGAAGGTAATGTGGTACCAAGAGTCGCTGTCATTATTGGAACGAAGAGCAGAGGGAAGGTCGAAGGGAAGGCATGAGTGTCCCCGTGTTTTCCACATGACCTTCGAAGAAATATTTTATAATTTTCGTAAGCTGGAGTGACCAACGAATAGTATGAACTAAAATCAACATCAAGTAATATTTTCAATCTCGGAAAACCGATAGTTATGTTTCCACGTAAGTTACTATTCTTTTTATAATAGTGAAGGATCGCCTTAAAATCACGAGGTGAAAGAACGCAGTGGATCCAGAAAGCTCGCCACCTAGCTGTTTTATGAAGCTTGTTTTCGTTTGTCAGGAAAGTTACACTGTTTATTTCATGGTAATAAATATTTTCTTTAGTGAGCTCATCATCCAAGCCTATTAAAGACCAAATATGTGCATGGGTTAATGGAGAATAGGAAGTGACAGGTGAACTGCCAACAGACAGAAGGCTGTCAAAGTATGCAAAGAAAAGCCAGTCACAAGGTAAATACTAGCCTGTATAAGCAGGTTTAAAACAAAACCACAAAGATGTACTACTATGTAGGGATGTAGACAGAGAATTTCACAAGAACACCACTTCACACCAACCCAGGACTTCTTATCAAACTCTCTCTCTCTCTCTCTCTCTCTCTCTCTCTCTCTCTCTCTCTCTCTCTCTCTCAACAAAGACAGTGAGTGACATAAGCATTGAGTGCAATAATGTTAAAGCTAAGTCAACAGATAACTTTTCACTGAGTTGGGTGTGATGTGCAAGGATTTAAGTATAGGTATACTGACAGTATTGTAGGTAGTTCTCAAGATGTATAGTCCTGTATCCAAACCATTTCAGGCCATGATTAATGTAATTCATGATTGACTATACTAATGTGTTAACTATGGAATTTTTAATGATATGCATACAAATTGTGGTCTAGCAGATCCCAAAGAATACAAATTTCTCAACTCTTGTAATGAACTACCACTGCTTCTTGATATGGATTTTGTAAGACAGTGATTTCCAAACACATGATAAATTACCACTTTAGGGATAATGGAAGGATACAGAAAAAAGAAAGTTAAGAATTCTGGAAATTATGAAAACACTGCAGTCTGTAAAGTTGTTGAATAAACCTGTTATAAATACATAGTGAAATTGAGCAACAACAATAAACATTCAGAACTGCTATACATATACAAAACTTGAAAAGAAGAAAAATTATTTAAGTGTGTGGCAAGCCAGGTTTTCAATAAGGAATGCTTGAGGACACAGATATTCAATAACTCTGATCACATGTGGGCTTGTTACTCACTACCTGAGCCTGCCTCTTTTCACATTGTCAGTTTCTCTCTAAGCACCAGCTGATGCTAAAATCTTGAATTTTTATTTAGCTATAAATATCTTAATATTAAAAAATGTTAATGGCATTAACTGACTTGGTGATCTCCTCCCAAGCTAATTTTTTTTTCTTGTAAAGGCTAGCTGGGTTTGTTGAGCGGTCTTGCAAGTCTTTATTCTCTTTCACAAGATTGAGAATCATTATTCTCTGCTCGTGCGTGAGTGGCGAGGCCCGGTCACAGCTTCTTCCCTCCATTCTCGTAGCGCGCACTGTGGTTTTGTTGTCATTCGTGGAGCTCCAATCCGGATTACAGTCATACCAATACCGAAACAACTGTTACCAACTCTGCTAGCGGCAGACCTCTCGCGGCCCTACCTTCCACGGCGACTCTTGGTACGGATTGAAGGTAAGGGCGAAGGCTTTGCCTTGCTGGTCGAAGGGAAGGTCCGTGCCTTGGCCTTCGCGACTCTTGGTACAGCCCTGAGGGTCGAAAAGCGAGGTCACAACCCCTTGAGTTACATCCCGTACCTATTTACTGCTAGGTGAACAGGGGCCACACATTAAGAGGCTTGCCCATTTGCCTCGCCGCTTACCGGGACTCGAACCCGGCCCTCTCGATTGTGAGTCGAGCGTGCTAACCACTACACCACACGCATGAGTGTGTGTGTGTGTGTGTGTGTGTGTGTGTGTGTGTGTGTGTGTGTGTGTGTGTGTAATTCACTGTTTGATCTGCTGCAGTCCCTGACGAGACAGCCAGACGTTACCCTACGGAACAAGCTCAGAGCTCATTGTTTCCGATCTTCGGATAGGCCTGAGACCAGGCACACACCACACACCGGGACAACAAGGTCACAACTCCTCGATTTACATCCCGTACCTACTCACTGCTACGTGAACAGGGGCTACACGTGAAAGGAGACACACCCAAATATCTCCACCCGACCGGGGAATCGAACCCCGGTCCTCTGGTGTGTGTGTGTGTGTGTGTGTGTGTGATTCATCTCGGTCGTCTGCTGGTCACCCAGCCAGTCTTCTCCATTCCGGAGCGAGCTCAGAGCTCATAGACCGATCTTCGGGTAGGACTGAGACCACATCAACACACACCGGGAAAGCGAGGCTACAACCTCTCGAGTTACATCCCGTACCTATTTACTGCTAGGTGAACAGGGGCCACGCATTAAGAGGCTTGCCCATTTGCCTCGCCGCTTACCGGGATTCGAACCCGGCCCTCTCGATTGTGAGTCGAGCGTGCTAACCACTACACCACACGCATGAGTGTGTGTGTGTGTGTGTGTGTGTGTGTGTGTGTGTGTGTGTGTGTGTGTGTGTGTGTGTGTGTGTGTGTGTGTGTGTGTGTGTGTGTGTGTGTGTGTGTGTGTGTGTGTGTGTAAACAAAAGTCTGAGCATGTCCTGAGGTTCATCTGGTCTTTGGTTGATTATATAAGGAGAAAAAATGATGAAAAGGAAAGAAACACATGACAACAACGCGCATGATTGAATTCAAGGATTGTTGAAAAAAAAAGACAGCAGTCGCGAAATGCCAACGAGAACCTGTTTCAAGCACGCCCCTTCTCTCTCTCTCTCTCTCTCTCTCTCTCTCTCTCTCTCTCTCTCTCTCTCTCTCTCTCTCTCTCTCTCTCTCTCTCTCTCTCTCTCTCTCTCTCTCTCTCTCTCTCTCTCTCTCTCTCTCTCTCTCTCTCTCTCTCTCTCTCTCTCTCTCTCTCTCTCTCTCTCTCTCTCTCTCTCTCTCTCTCTCTCTCTCTCTCTCTCTCTCTCTCTCTCTCTCTCTCTCTCTCTCTCTCTCTCTCTCTCTCTCTCTCTCTCTCTCTCTCTCTCTCTCTCTCTCTCTCTCTCTCTCTCTCTCTCTCTCTCTCTCTCTCTCTCTCTCTCTCTCTCTCTCTCTCTCTCTCTCTCTCTCTCTCTCTCTCTCTCTCTCTCTCTCTCTCTCTCTCTCTCTCTCTCTCTCTCTCTCTCTCTCTCTCTCTCTCTCTCTCTCTCTCTCTCTCTCTCTCTCTCTCTCTCTCTCTCTCTCTCTCTCTCTCTCTCTCTCTCTCTCTCTCTCTCTCTCTCTCTCTCTCTCTCTCTCTCTCTCTCTCTCTCTCTCTCTCTCTCTCTCTCTCTCTCTCTCTCTCTCTCTCTCTCTCTCTCTCTCTCTCTCTCTCTCTCTCTCTCTCTCTCTCTCTCTCTCTCTCTCTCTCTCTCTCTCTCTCTCTCTCTCTCTCTCTCTCTCTCTCTCTCTCTCTCTCTCTCTCTCTCTCTCTCTCTCTCTCTCTCTCTCTCTCTCTCTCTCTCTCTCTCTCTCTCTCTCTCTCTCTCTCTCTCTCTCTCTCTCTCTCTCTCTCTCTCTCTCTCTCTCTCTCTCTCTCTCTCTCTCTCTCTCTCTCTCTCTCTCTCTCTCTCTCTCTCTCTCTCTCTCTCTCTCTCTCTCTCTCTCTCTCTCTCTCTCTCTCTCTCTCTCTCTCTCTCTCTCTCTCTCTCTCTCTCTCTCTCTCTCTCTCTCTCTCTCTCTCTCTCTCTCTCTCTCTCTCTCTCTCTCTCTCTCTCTCTCTCTCTCTCTCTCTCTCTCTCTCTCTCTCTCTCTCTCTCTCTCTCTCTCTCTCTCTCTCTCTCTCTCTCTCTCTCTCTCTCTCTCTCTCTCTCTCTCTCTCAGTTATTCTTTTCCTACTTTTTTGGGTGCAGCATTACAAACAGGTTTTCTTTTCCCCGCCTCTTAACTCTCTTTTACTCTTTCCCTGAGAGAACAACAACAAAAATAACAAAAACGATACGAAGAACAAGAACGAGAACAATAACAAACCATAAAATCACAGTGGGCTTTTCCAAACAGGTCTTTAGGAAAACACAAAACGTTTCACACTGCGTCACCATAAGAAGGCGATTTCCACCTATACACGCGACTAATTGTAAGATCAGTAACACCCCAACGGAAGACACCTTAACTAACCAGAATTCCCACGGCTTATGAAGGCCGCGGGCGGTGACGAGCGGAAGTTAGGTAAAGAGGGAGGAAACAAGAGAGGGGAAGGGCAAGGGGATAAGGGATGTGACGTTGGGGGGGAGATAGGACAATGAAGTGGTCGCTTCAGGAAACACAACGGAGCTGAACGTAAGTAAAAAAAAATATACAATAATAAATAAATAAATAAATAAATAAATAAATAAAAGGAACTAATCTTTCAACTCACTGTCCGAGAAAGAAGGAGGAATGTATGTGTGTTCAGTCTTTGTTCTCTCAGTTTCAGCCCGACTGTCTTAACTAACCTAACCTAACAAAACCTAACTTAACCTAACCTAGCCTAACCCAACCCTAACCTAACCTAACCCAACCAAATCTAACCTAACCTAACATAACCTCACCTCACTTCACCTCACCCACCAAAAGACACTGAGGCAATGAACTCCCTTTCCTATAACTGTGACCTCACCTCACCTCACCTCACCCACCAAAGGGCACTGAGGCAATAAACTCCTTTTTTCTATGGCTGTCTTCTCTAGCGGTGATGCAGAATCCTCGCTAAACTTTACCTAGTCACGGGAACAGCACTGAAAAAACATAAAACAAAAAATCTTAGCTCACACAAGATGTTAAAGTTTTCCTAGAATCACAAAGACATCCTGGAATCCCTGAAAGAGTACTAGATTCAACTTACATTCGATAAAAAAAAATATCAATGTAACTTGACTTCATTTAAGAGGGAGATTTCAAGGCATTTATTCCATTCTTTTGACTTCCTCTTTCAAACCTGCTCGGAGACTGGATCAAAATGGGCCTTTTTGTTTGATCGTTTTTGTTGCTCTTGACCAATTTAATCTCCTATATAAAAATGATGATGATGATGATAACAACAACAACAACAACAATAATAATAATAATAATAATAATAATAATAATAATAATAATAATAATGTTTGGGATAGTCTTTTAATTTCTCAGAGGCGAAACACGGTGAGGAATGGGTTGGAAAAAAGTGAGAATGCTTACTCAACTTGAAAATCTTAAATCCACTGAGGAGAAAAACACGATGGAATGTTTGGTAATAGTCTTCAAATTCTAGAAAAAAAAAAAAAAAAAATAATAATAATAATAATAATGGTCAGGGATGAGTGAAAAGAGGAAAAAAATGTGGTAAATAAATGTTTGAACCCTTCAGTGCTATGGCGGGTTTTCGTATTCATTCTGGTTACTATTTAGTGGTTTTATAGCTTCAGAAACTTATGTTGGGATTGAAATAGTGAAGACTCTGGCCATTAATCTTCTGACTTCCATAAACCATTCCTAGTGCAAATGAAATCGTCTAATCATATCCAAAACTAAAGGTAAAAAATGCGTCCCAGTACTGAAGGGGTTAACTTGAAAAATCTATACACCAGTGGAGACCTTTGAGAAATAACACGGTGGAATGTTTAGAAATAGTCTTTGTCTCAAAAGGAAAAAAAGTCTAATAAATATGAAGAGAAATTATTGAAAAAAAAGCCTTGATAAAAACCACTGAAGTTGTTGTTTAAGGTTTATTGTATAAGATACACAATATACATAATTTGTATATTGTATATCTTATACAATAAACTTTAAACAACTTCAGTGGTTTTAATCAAGGCACTTCTTTTTTTCAATAGTTTCTCTTCCTTATTTATTAGTGGTGCAGTGGGACCGAGCACGCTTTGTGGGCCCAAGGGTTCTCAAGCGCACCGGTTCGAATCCTGGCCACGGTCCAAGGTTAGGAAGGGTATCCACTTGGGGTAACGGTTCCCAAATGCCAAAACCAGAGTCCTCCTGACTCCTCTGTCAAGAGGCATCGTCCTAGCCCTAATGTAATAGGGGAACCGGACGTAAAAACAAGAAAAAAAAATACAATATACATAATTTCGTTATTTACAAATATACATTACACAAAGCGGGTGGTGTGTTGAGGGCTAGCGTTTGCTGTCTTCTTTGCTGTGGCGGCTGGCTGTTTGTGACCGCCCGCAGCACCACTGGAGTCCTTCCAAAAATATCACAATGGAATATTTAATCCCATCAGTACTGGGACGCATCTTTACCATGAGTTTGGATACATTTAGATAATTTCGTTTACATTAGGAAGAGTTTATGGAGGTCAGAAGATGAATGTCCAAAATCTTCACTATTTTAATCCCCACATAATTTTCTAAAGCTGTATAAAATCACCAAATAGTAACCAGAATGAATGTGAAAACGCGTTATAATACAGAAGGGGTCAATCCTTTCACTGCAATACAAAACAATTAGCAACGTCAAAAGTAACACATAAAAACATTCTATTCATTTACAGGGAAGAACGTGATTCAAAAGATAATATTTTACAATTACTCTACAACTGAGAAAAAAAAAATGGAGGGCAAGAAAAGACATTACAAACTGCTATTCCAGACATTTTCATTACCCACAAATCATTCTGAAATAGATGCTCTCGTCTTACAGCCACGTTTAAATACATTACGGACCAGACACTCGTAATCTCTTCCAATCCATGTTTTCATTACAGCACGTGCTTGTGAAAGATCTTTAATTGTGCAAGAATTAAGGAAACGCACCAAATAGTAGTCAAAGAATTAAATTACCGTAAGTTTAATTCCCGTATGTGCTTGTGAAAGATCTATTACTGTGCAGGAGTTAAGGACAGATGCAGCAAATATTGTAAGTTTAATGCCTAAAGATGCTTCAGACTTTTTACTATTCAAGGGGTAACGAAACAGACCAAATATCAGTCAAAGGGTTACAATACCGTAAGTTTCTTTGCTACAGGTGCTTGTGACAGATATTTTTATTATGCAGGAGGTAAGAAAAGATGCATCAGAGAACAATAAAAGGGTTAAAAATGTCCTAAGTTTAATTCCTATAGGTGCTCGTGAAAGACCTATAACTGTGCAAGAAGTTAGAGTCAAGCGGTTAAATTCTCGTAAGCTTAACCTTTTCAGCACCATGACACGTTTTTATATTTATTCTACTTACTATTTGTTGATTTTATACAGCTTCAGAAACTCATGTGTGGGATTTAAATAGTGAAGACTCTGGCCATTAATCTTCTGACCTCCACAGACGCAAACAAAATCGTCTAATCACAGCCAAACCAATGGTAAAAAATGTGTTCCAGTAGAGAAGAGGCTAAAAATACGACGAAGAAAAGAAAAGAAAAGAAAAAAAAAAGAAAAAAGAACATGTAGTGAGAGAAGATGAGAGGAATTCTAAATGGTCTGACCTCCACAGATCCTTTCTAATGAACACAAAATCGTCTAATCGCAGCCAAACTCCTGGTAAAATGGGACACATTTTTACCTTCAGATTTGTGTACGATTAGACTATTCTATTGACATTAGGAAAGGTTTATGGAGTTCAGAAGATTAATGACCACAGTCTTCACTATTTTAATCTACCTTATAAATTTCTGAAGCTGTATAAGATCACCAAATCGTAAGCAGAATGGATATGTAAACGCGTCATGGTACTCAAGGGGTTAAAAAATACGCCGCAGAAAAAGAAAGAAAGAAAGAGAAAACAAAAGAACATGCAGTGAGAGAGATGAGAAGAATTCTAAATGGTTTGCCTTACACGTATGACCGACAGCAGGAATTCCCGCCAGCCAAGGCTAAAGGAGACGGTGAGTGTGTCTGCCGCGACTGAGGGTTTCGTCTGGCCACATCACAGAGGGTGTTACGGTGACGCACGAGGAGAGGACACAGGACGCCAAATTATGAAAAAAGTAAGAAGGTGAACAAGCAATGCATTCATCCATCTCCCACTCAATTTCTTCATCATGTGCTCCTCCTCCTCCTCCTCCTCCTCCTCCTCCTCCTCCTCCTCCTCCTTCTTCTTTGTCTTCTCCTATTACTTCTTTTATTTCTTTTTCCTCTTCCTTTTCCTATTTCTTCACCTTCTTCTCCATCTTTTGTTTATCTTCTTTTTTTTTCAGACCTCTTCTTCTCTCCTTCTCTTCCCTTTCCTCCACCTCCTCTTCCACCTCCTCCTCCTCCTCCTCCTCCTCCTCCTCCTCCTCCCTCTTTGGTGTCTCCTCTTGTTGTTGTTTATTTTTTTTAAACCTGTTCTTTTCTCCCTCCCTTCCCTCTCCTCCTCCATCCCTTCTTCATTCCCAAACTCCTTTCCCTTCTTCTGCGTCTTCTTTCACTTGTTGTAATAGATGTATTCTTTTCTTTTCCTCTCCCTCCTCTTCTACATCCATCATTCTCCTTATTTTTCTTTGTTGGTTTTTATATCCTTTTTATCCTCATCCCCTTCTTTCTCCTTATTCTTCTCTTTCTATCTTTCTTCTCCTTCTCCTCCTCCTACTCTTTCTTCTTCTTCTTCTTCTTCTTTTTCTTTTCCAACATAACTCAACTAGCTGACGGCAAAGCTACCTAAAAGAGGAACATGAGCCTAGATACACTGCCTCTACTTATCTACAATTTTCATGCGAGATAATTTAGGGAAGGTGACGTCAAAAGATCGTGACGTGAGAGGAGAGGGAGGGTTCTAACGACGCTGAGATGTTATGTAAGTGCGCGTTCAAATAATCTCTCTCTCTCTCTCTCTCTCTCTCTCTCTCAGGCTTCAGCTGAAGTTACAGGTTTGGTGATTTTCTGTTTCAGTAATAGGAACGATACAATACTGCTATCATCACTGCTGCTGCTACTACTGCTGCTATTATTACTACTACTACTACTACTACTACTACTACTACTACTACTATTACCACCACCACCACCACTACTACTACTACTACTACTACCACTACTACTACTACTACTACTACTACTATCACCACCACCACCACCACCACCACTACTACTACCACCACTACTACTACTACTACTACTACTACTACTATCTTTGGTATACGGTCATTTAAATTATTAAGCGATTTCAAAGGAGTTTTCAATTATTCCATCGATAGTTTAACATAAAATAAAATTAAAAAAATACAAGAATAACAGGAAAAAAACACTATTACTACTACTACTACTACTACTACAACAATTACTACTACAACCACCACTATAACTAAGACTATTTTCTAGCCAATGAGGTATTTCAATGGACTTTTCCTGTATGAGTCTAGCGGTAACTTAAATCTTCTGCGACATCACTAGGAAAAACACGGGGAAACCAGGAAGCCATCCCGGGACCTTTGAAGAGCTGCCTGGAGGAGGGAACACAGCGTTACGTAATGTGAGTGAGCGGCGGCCTGGACAGGAGCGAGAGGCGGAGAGAGCACCTGTTAATGACCATGACGCTCACCTGAGAGAGAGAGAGAGAGAGAGAGAGAGAGAGAGAGAGAGAGAGAGAGAGAGAGAGAGAGTGAAGTACAGAACTTCCTGAGAGAGAACATTTAGAGAGAGAGAGAGAGAGAGAGAGAGAGAGAGAGAGAGAGAGAGAGAGAGAGAGAGAGAGAGAGAGAGAGAGAGTGATTCCAGCAGAGAGAGAGAGAGAGAGAGAGAGAGAGAGAGAGAGAGAGAGAGAGAGAGAGAGAGAGAGAGAGAGAGAGAGAGAGAGAGAGAGAGAGAGAGAGAGAGAGAGAGAGAGAGAGAGAGAGAGAGAGAGAGAGAGAGAGAGAGAGAGAGAGAGAGAGAGAGAGAGAGAGAGAGAGAGAGAGAGCGCTGAACGGCAACAGAGTGGCAGTAGCAGCAATAATCCAGCAGTGACAACAGCAACAACAGCGGCAGCGACAGTGGCAGAAACAACCACAGTGAAAGCAGCAGCAGCAGTGGCAGAAACAACAACAACAACATCAGCAACAACAACGAGGATGACAGCACCAGCAGTGAAAACAATAACAGCAACGGCATCAATGCAGCCAAAAAGAAGAAAAAGCAGAAGAAGCGTGGCCAGCAGCAGGCAGAACCCTCCAGCCCCGCGACGCCTCCTACACTCACCATGCCCCCCATGACGTCTGCCGGACCCATTACGCCACATCAAATGGGCCGGCTGCGTGACCTCAGGATCTCAGAGGCTCAAATGGGGGCGCCCAGGATTCGCTGCGAGTACTGCCAAAGACCTGGACACTTGACAGAAAGGTGCCGAACTCGTGCTGCTGACCGACGGCAGGAGGAAATGTTTCGACGCCAGGAAGAGATGTTTCAGCGCCAGGAAGAAAGGCTAAGGAGGGTCATGGCGAATGGCTTGGGCCGGCAGCAGCAACATCAACCCCCGCAGACCTTCCCAGCCCCTCCCCAGCCTTCACTCTGGCAACATCCCCAGCCGCAGCAGACTTTTCAGCCCTTTCTCTACCCTGTCAAGCCCCAACTTGGCAACCACAGTCTGGGCAGCCCTTCAGCTGGAATGCGTCCGCCTAACAGGCCAGCCCCTAACACGTCCTGTCCTTCTACCACCTCTCGCAGCCACACCTACACGGCCCGCCGAGGGAAAGGACGCAGCAGCAGCTGCCTCACTGTGGTGACGGCCAATGTGAGGGACTTAGGACAAATGTTGGTGACCTCACACACAATTTCGCCCTGCGACATAGGGCTGACGTTGTAGCAGTGACAGAAACGTGGCTCACTGGAGAGGTAGAACCAACGTTTGGTAAGGTCCCTGGGTACTCCCACTGGATAAGGAAGGACAGGGAGAACAGAGCAGGCGGAGGGTGGCAGCTTGCTTTAGGGACGGCCTCCAAACCCAGGAACTTGAGGTGACGGTTCCTCTTCAAACGGAAGCACTGTTCTTCAGGGTGGTACTGGAAGACAACAGAGGTCTCCTCCTCTGTATCATGTACCGCCCCCCCAGGCAAGGACGGGCACCCCTGGACTTCCTGACGGAGGAACTCGACACCCTTCTTCTACGCCATCAATGCTCCCACGTGATGGTAGTGGGAGACCTTAACTGCCACCTAGAGCAGAACGCTTATGACGACCTCTTGGAGGTGCAGGGCCTAACAAATCATGTTACCTTCCCCACGCATGTGCGAGGAGGGATGCTAGACCCTGTGCTGTCAGACCTCCCCGAGACGAGCGTCCGCTGTCAGCAGCTGGGGCCTGTAGGCAGCTCGGATCATTACGCTGTCCTGGCCCGAGTCGAGCTGAACGCAACGCGAGAGGACGCTGTCCCACGCACCATCTGGCTCTGGGGGAGGGCTGACTGGCCGACCATGAGGCGTGCCCTGGAGGAGACAAACTGGGGAGAAACCTTGGTGGGTGATGCCGAGGAGCAGGCACGAGCGCTCACTACTAAGCTCCTCATCCTCCAGCAGCAGTATGTCCCCAGCAGAGTGTATCTCTCCAGGCCTGACGATCCTGCTTGGTTTGGCTTCCGCTGCAAGGCCGCTGCTGAGGCCAAACACGCCGCCTGGCTGAGGTACAAGCGGCACCCGACGCAGAGGAACAAGGCACTACACAAGGCTGCCTGCAAACGGGTGGTAGCTGCCTGCAGATGGGCCAAACATAGAAAACAGGAGGACCTAAAACGGAAACTTTGTGGCCCAGGAGTAGGAGGCAAGACCTGGTGGAGCTTAGTCAAGGAGCGCCAAGGAGCTAAACACCAAGACGCCATCCCTCCACTCCTCAGGCCTGACGGTTCCACTGCCACAAGCAGCTGGGACAAGGCCTCACTCCTGGCTACAAGCTTCAGCAACAAGATGAGGGTTGGAGACCCGGAAGACAAGCGCCTCACCTGCCACTGGAGACTCAAAGCACCATCACCCTGGTCTCAGTGACAGCTGGACAAGTTGAGAGGCTCCTGAGAGCAGTGGAAGTGGGTAAAGCCACCGGCCCGGACGACGTCAGCCCACACCTCCTTAAGAACTGTGCTAAGGAGCTGTCAGGTCCTCTCTCCAACGTCTTTACGACCTGCCTGAGGGAAAAAAATGGCCCTCAATGTGGAAAGAGGCACGAGTCGTTCCGGTCCACAAGAAGAGCTCGCGGTCTGTACCCAGCAACTACAGGCCGATCTCCCTGCTCTCTGTGGTGGGCAAGGTGCTGGAGCGGATAGTGGCTGGAGCCATCTGTCAACATCTGAGTGAAAACCATCTCCTCTCAGAGAGACAGTTTGGCTTCAGGCCAGGCCGGTCCACCTCCGACCTACTCCTGCTCCTCACCAAAGACTGGCAAAACGCCCTGGACGAGGGCCTGGACACGCTTGTGGTAGCCCTGGATATAGCTGGAGCCTTTGATAGGGTCTGGCACGCGGGACTTCTTGAAAAGCTCCGTGCCAAGGGTATCCAGGGAGACCTACTGCTACTGCTTGACGACTACCTACGTGGGAGGACTCTTCATGTGGTCGTCAATGGGAAATCGTCAGAGCCCTCGCCAGTTCAAGCCTCCGTTCCACAGGGTTCAGTGCTGGGCCCAATCCTGTGGAACATCTATATCGACGACCTGCTCCGAAAACTACCGACAGTGGAAGCATATGCGGACGACTGCACCCTCTCCCGGTCCTACTGCCGCCTTGATAGCCAGAGCGCTGTCCGGCAGCTAAACAAGCAGCTACGGCTGGTGGAGCAATGGGGAGAAACGTGGCAAGTCTCCTTTGCACCTGAGAAGACGCAGGCGATGGTCATCTCGCGGTCGCCAGGAGCCTCCAGAGCGGTCTCAGAGCAGCTGTGCTTTGGAGGCAAGGCTCTGTCTCTCCAGGACCACATCAAGGTCTTAGGGGTGACGGTGGACCGCTGCCTGCGCTTCGACGGCCATGTAGGTGCAGTCACCCGACAGGCGTCTCTAAGAGTCTCTGCCCTGCGGAGGGTGGCGGGAACGCTTGACCCACACGGCATCATCACGCTATACAAGGCGCAGATACGTCCGTGCCTGGAGTACGGCTGCCTGTCGTGGATGTCAAGTGCCGCCACCCACATGCAGAGACTTGACAAGGTGCAGCGACGAGCTCTACGTCTGGCGGGATACGACGCACACCAGGACGACCTGCCGCCACACACCCCCGTCACGTCGTTGGAGCACCGACGAGATGTGGCAGCGCTGGTGGTGTGCCACAAAACTCAGGTGCAAGGAGTACCGCACCTCCGACGCCTGGGACTTCCACCACGCGCTGCCCAGAGGCCCACGCGAGCTGCTGCCACCAGTGAGCAGACTGTGGAGGTGCCCTTCTCCAACACACGGCAGCACCAACGAACATACAGTGCCCGGACCTCAAGGATGTGGAACGCATTCACCACAACCACACCCCAGGTGGAGGACATGTCCACCCAGCAGGTCAAGGTGGCAGCACACAGGTGGCGTGGAACGCAGGCCACTCCTCTGGTGCTAACGTAAAAGTTATTAATGTAAAACAATATTCTTAATGTATCTTAACTATTGTTAGGCTTTTAAATAATTCCATACTCAACGTGGAATTTTAAGCCGAATATGTAAATATATGTACTATGTTTAAATAAAAAAGAGAGAGAGAGAGAGAGAGAGAGCTACTACCAACACCACCAAAGGTACATAACATATAGAGGAGTGAAGCAGTGGAACCAACTTCCCGAAGACGTGAAAGATACCCCTTCTTGTAATGTATTTAAAAATAAATTAAAGAAAATGTACTTAGAGAACATACTGTAATAGTATTTATTGTAAGTAGTTGTAATTTGTGTAATACTTGTATATATATTTTTTTCTTAGTTACTTATTGTTAGAAGGCCCGTTTTGCCCTTGTAGGCTGATGACTGTTAGTATATACTCGTAATTCAGAAGGTCTGTTTAAGAGCTTCACTCAACAGACCTAGCCCTAGGATTTGTATGTATAACTAAATGTATATTGTATGATTCTTTTTGATTATGTACTTGTTTGTGTTCTCGTCTTCCCTCTCCAATTTTTTTTCTACCTCTAACTCCTCCACCTCCACCTCCACCACCACCTCCTCCTCCTCCTCCTCCTCGTCCTCTACCCGTCAGGACGCTCAAGGTTAAAGTATCACCAAGCTTCCCTCATTACCTTGATTCGGTCCTCGCCTTACCTCGGCCTCTATGACTCCAAATGCCGAGTAAGAGGGGACACAATTACCACACTTATTTGAAGACCTGAATAGCATCCCTGGTTTCTTCGTACACCCTTCACTGTAGCGTCAAGGGAGCGTCATTAAGGGCCCTTTGCTGTGTCCTGGCCATTTATTTGTAGGTATCTTGGCTCCCTGATCTTAAGGGTCGGAAGTTTTCAAGCAGAAGGAAAATTAGTTACTGGAGTTTTTTTTCTCTCTCTCTCTCTCTCTCTCTCTCTCTCTCTCTCTCTCTCTCTCTCTCTCTCTCTCTCTCTCTCTCTCTCTTCTTTTAGTTTTTGAGTACGAGACAGTTTGGCAGATAGTTCTTTTTTTTTTTTTTTTTTTTTTACTGGCGCTGTTTATTCGTTTGTCTATTTGTCTGCTTACAATTTAGCGATTTTATGCAGCTTCAGAAACTCATGGGGGGAGTAGAATAGTGGAGACTGTGGCCATTAATCTTCTGACCTCCATAGACCTTTCCTAATGCAAGTAAAATCTTCTAATCATACCCAAAAGTGAAGGAGAAAACGTGTCTCAGTATTGAAGGGGTTAATATCTTTCTCCTTTCCTAAAAATAAATAAACAAAATAAATAAGTAAATAAATAAACAGGGGCAGTTCCAGACGCACTTCCAAACCAGCCAGTAATCATGTCCAGCACACCAACACTCTCTATAAGCAAACAGTTAATAACATTATTCTCTTCCTACATCTTTAACACACACACACACACACACACACACACACACACACACACACACACACACACACACACACACACACACACACACACACACACACACACACACACACACACACACACACACACACAAGGATAAATAAAATACTAAAGTATGAAAAATGAACATAAACAATGAGAAAAGATAGATCAATAAGCAGAGAGAGAGAGAGAGAGAGAGAGAGAGAGAGAGAGAGAGAGAGAGAGAGAGAGAGAGAGAGAGAGAGAGAGAGAGAGAGAGAGAGAGAGAGAGAGAGAGAGAGAGAGAGAGAATCCCTTCAATATACCCCTCATCAATATTTAATTACAGAAGATTCCAAAAGTTGTCTGGTTTGAATGCATTGTTTGTCTCACATTTACAAAACAAACCAGCTTCGGTTCTTCAGTTCAAGACTTCAGGTGACCGAGATGAGTGTTCAAGTAGGTCAGAATGGTCACTCACGCAATGATCCAAATTTTTTCCTTTTTTTTTCCCACTTTCTCTGTCCTTCCCTCTTTCCGTATGTGTGTGTGTGTGTGTGTGTGTGTGTGTGTGTGTGTGTGTGTGTGTGTGTGTGTGTGTGTGAGCAGTCCTTTCATACCAACCCTCAGATCCATTTTCGTTTACGTCGTTTCTCTGTTACGCTTTTCATGTAACGATAAAAAAAAGTAAGGACATTTTTCCTCTTTACAATATGACTTCTGATACAATGGCTGCCGAATATCAAAGATTACTCTGCATTTGGAGGAGGAGGAGGAGGAGGAGGAGGAGGAGGAGGAGGAGGAGGAGGAGGAGGAGGAGGAGTAGGAGGAAGAAACACGACTCATTCAATATTTCAAAAGAGACGTCAATAAACTGCAGTCTTCGTCTTCTATAGTGTTACTTTCCCGACCTAACCTAACCTAACCAAGCTTAACGTAATAATCTTCACTCTCGCAGCACACAAGCCGCGCCACTCTCTATAATGACGCTTGAAGGAAACTTTTGCAAAATATTCGGGATTTCTGCACACCATATGGGCTTTTCACGGGAATTTCCGAGCAAAAGGGAATATCCTACTTGAAAGTCCATCCGTTAGTGAGCTGTTACCCCATCCTACACTCGGAACGTGGCCAGCATTCAAACCCGTGCGCTTGGAAATGTCTCAGACCAGCGCGTGGTTCCACTGTACTTAATGACGTGTGTGTGTGTGTGTGTGTGTGTGTGTGTGTGTGTGTGTGTGTGTGTGTGTGTGTGTGTGTGTGTGTGTGTGTGTGTGTGTGTGTGTATTTACCTAGTTGTAGTGTTACAGGGCCTGGGCTTTATACTCGTGTGGCCCCGTCTCCATATCTACACTTATCCAATTTCTCTTTAAAACTATGCACACTCGTTGCTGACACCACTTCCTCACTCAAACTGTTCCAAGTCTCAATACATCTTTGCGGGACACTATATTTTTTAACATCTCTCAGACATCTTCCCTTCCTCACTTTCTTACTATGCGATCTTGTGCTTCTAATGTCATATTCTTCTATCAGGATTAGTTTCTCATTATCCACTTGATCCATTCCGTTAATCAATTTATGAACTTGTATCAGATCCTCTCTCTCTTCTCTTCTCTGTTCCAGGGTTGGTAGATCCATAGCTTTTAGTCCCTCCTCATATGTCATCCCTTTAAATTCTGGAACCATTCTTGTAGCCATTTTTTGTAGTCTCTCCAATTTCTTATGTGTTTCTTTGTATGGGGGGTCTACACAACTCCTGCATATTCCAATCTAGGTCTTATTTTAGTACTTATCAATTTCTTCATCATGTGTGTGTGTGTGTGTGTGTGTGTGTGTGTGTGTGTGTGTGTGTGTGTGTGTGTGTGTGTGTGTGTGTGTGTGTGTGTGTGTGTGTGTGTGTGTGTGTGTGTGTGTGACCTTTCTCTCCACCAGAGGTCACCAGCACCGAATATTACAACCTTCACACACGAGAGGACAGTGAAGGGGGAACAGACGAGAGGCTGAGGTGGGATGGGTAGCAGTCGTGTAAGGATCGGGTAAGCACAAGGTGGGGAGCAGGTGGTTGAGGGATGGCGTGGTGAAGATGGGTAGGTGGAAGACAGGGGAGCAGGTGGGTGGGGAGTAGCGGGAGTGAGGAGAGGTAGTGGAGTAAGGTTAGGAGGGGGAAGATGGGGCGCAGGTGGGGTGAGGAATGGTAGGGACGAAGTGGGGAGTAGTGAGTGAAGTGAGGGGTGGTGGGTTAAGGCTAGGAGGTGGAAGGTGGGGAGTAGATGGGATGGAGTG
>NC_059278.1:16356988-16366988 GCF_017591435.1 Portunus trituberculatus | reverse complement strand
AGTGAGTGATTAGCGTGTGATGGAGGCAGGTGAGGACAGGCGGGGAGGTTAGTGAAGATTCATCGTAATATTGACCCTTTGACTAGTATTGGTTATCTTTCCTTAAGTTACCCCTCTACGATACACTTTTCTTATTCAATGGCCACAGTCAATACTATGTACTACAGTAAACGTATATGTAGCACAGTAACAAAATATATAAATGAAAAGAAAGGAAAGAACAGAAAATAAAAGATAAAATGAACCAACAAAAATTAATAAGAATAAATCAAAACTTTTGTAAACACGAAGTTAAAAAGAAACAAAGTAGAAAACACAGGAAAGAATAAAACTTTGGCAAACACGAATAAATTAAAGAGAAAAAAAGAAAATAAGAAAAAAAAATAAAGCAAGAAATAATAAAACCGTTTCAAACACGACTTAAACAATCCACAAAACGACCAAAGCAAAGAGTTGATCCCTTATACATTCGAGATAATTAGACCCTTTACTTCTGAATATCACTGGACGAGGAGCTAAATACCCCCAAGCGTGACGACTTAACGAGCAGCGTCACCTGGGAACACCTGGGAACACCTGGAGACACTTGGAGACACGGCGCGACCAACTACGTACTTGTGACCTTGAAGACAGAGTGTGTGTGTGTGTGTGTGTGTGTGTGTGTGTGTGTGTGTGTGTGTGTGTGTGTGTGTGTGTGTGTGTGTGTGTGTGTGTGTGTGTGTGTGTGTGTGTTACATGGAAACCTACCGCCCACCGTCTCTCTCTCTCTCTCTCTCTCTCTCTCTCTCTCTCTCTCTCTTTTCTCGTGTGGAAAGAACGTCTGGCTGTGATAGACGTTTCAGCCACTGGTCAATAGGAAGAGAAAGATATATATATATATATATATATATATATATATATATATATATATATATATATATATATATATATATATATATATAGAGAGAGAGAGAGAGAGAGAGAGAGAGAGAGAGAGAGAGAGAGAGAGAGAGAGAGAGAGAGAGAGAGAGAGAGAGAGAGAGAGAGATATATATATATATATATATATATATATATATATATATATATATATATATATATATATATATATATATATATATATATATAGAGAGAGAGAGAGAGAGAGAGAGAGAGAGAGAGAGAGAGAGAGAGAGAGAGAGAGAGAGAGAGAGAGAGAGAGAGAGAGAGAGAGAGAGAGAGAGAGAGAGAGAGAGAGAGAGAGAGAGAGAGAGAGAGAGAGAGAGAGAGAGAGAGAGAGGGGGGGAGGGGAGAGGGACGGCGGCATGTCTGTCTTCTTTACATTGCTCACTGCTCCATTAATACAGGTAAAGGAAGACAGCAATGAGGTGGAAGGGTCTCTATATATCTCTCTGTGTGTGTGTGTGTGTGTGTGTGTGTGTGTGTGTGTGTGTGTGTGTGTGTGTGTGTGTGTGTGTGTGTGTGTGTGTGTGTGTGTGTGTGTGTGTCCGCTCCTCGCTGTATACTGTGGTCTTGCCTGAGGCGGTGCAGCCCCGTCGCACCTCACGTTGCTTGCCAAGGTCCTGCTGAGGGCGGAGATAATAATTTGGGATAGCCAGCCTAATCAACGGACTAGCTTGGACAGCCTGCAGCACCGCCGTTAGGTGGCAAGGCTGACCATTTTCTGCGAGGTGACACAGAAGGGAGTGTCTCACCTGCAGTCACTCCAGCAGCCGCCTCGCCAAGCACTTGTGCAGATCTACCTGCGCTGGCCACACCACGCTCACACACGCCTCATCACCGAGGACACGACGACACCTCTCACAAACGTAAGTGAAGTGGTAGAACAGTTTTCTTGCCTCACATCGTGTGCCCAGACGACCTGAGTGTTGCTGAGTGCGGGTTTAAAAAAATGAAGGTGTTAGCGTATGTTTGGCTCAGAGTACACATGCAGTAATGCGTGACTGTTATACAATACTGGATGACTGGCTATATAATGTACATAGTCCTGCTAATTAAGGTACACACTTCGGGAGCCACTCGCCATGGTGGCTTCCTTTTTTATGTAAGTGTCACTGACCAAGAGCAACAAAATGTTAGTAAAAAAAAAAAAAAAAAAAAAAAAAAAAAAAAAAAAGGAAGAAAAAAGTCTTATACAGCGAGGCCGCGGCAGGAGAGGCATGCAGTCAGCAACATCAGAACTTGTAGCGTGAAAAAAAAAAAATATATATATATATATATATATATATATATATATATATATATATATATATAATAATTACAGTAGAAGATATCCAGGGATGCAACACTGCCGCGATGAGAGAGGAGAGGCTGAAGACAGTCGGTCAGAGAAGAGGAATTAATAAGATGGCTACGATCAATGACAATCACATACACGAAAGAACAAATATTACTGTACACGTTTACAATGCATTAGTCTCCAGAGCCTGTGGTCCTTGGCGGTGCCCGGGTCATTACCGTGTCAGTGATGGGGGCGGGGGCGGCGGTGGTTAAGGTGCTCGCGTGTTATGGCGTGTGCTCTGCTTTAGGGAAAAATCTACAATGTGGACACTTTTCCTTGATTTGACCTTATCGTGCCGCAACATTCTCTCTCTCTCTCTCTCTCTCTCTCTCTCTCTCTCTCTCTCTACGTCTCCAGGGAAAATTCTGCCCCGGGCCCTTTTCACCTCCTTAGTCAGACCACACTTGCTAATTTTATGGAATTCACCACCATGGTCGCCTGCTGGTTATCCAACCAGCCTTCCCCATTACGGAGCAAGCTCAGAGCTCATAGACCGATCTTCGGGTAGGACTGAGACCACAACACACTCCACACACCGGGAAAGCGAGGTTACAACCCCTCGAGTTACATCCCGTACCTACATGCTGCTAGTTGAACATGGGCTACACCTTAATAAGAGGCTTGCCCATTTGCCTCGCCGCGCCCAAGACTCGACCCGGACCTTCTCGCTTGTGAGCCGAGTGTGCTAACCACTACACTACGCGGTGTGTGTGTTTCACTGTTTGATCTGCTGCAGTCTCTGACGAGACAGCCAGACGTTACCCTACGGAACGAGCTCAGAGCTCATTATTTCCGATCTTCGGATAGGCCTGAGACCAGGCACATACCACACACCGGGACAACAAGGTCACAACTCCTCGATTTACATCCCGTACCTACTCACTGCGAGGTGAACAGGGGCTACACGTGAAAGGAGACACACCCAAATATCTCCACCCGGCCGGGGAATCGAACCCCGGTCCTCTGGCTTGTGAAGCCAGCGCTCTAACCACTGAGCTACCGGGTGTGTGTGTGTGTGTGTGTGAAGGCAGGAGGCTGTCTTCAACACACACACACACACACACACACACACACACACACACACACACACACACACACACACACACACACACACACACACACACACACACAAACACACACACACACACATGTTAAAAGTAAAAAAAAATAGTAAAGTTGCTCGAGCGGTGAAGACAGAATATATAAATAAATGAACAAAAAACAAAGAAAAGAAATCTTATTTACCTCAGCCATTAAAGGTAAAAAAAAAAAAAGAGTTATGATGTTCAAGTGATGAAAAGTATTAAAAGTATTAATATATAAATCAATCAATCTTAAGTCAGCCATTAACAGTAAATACTAAATGGATAATGGAGCATAAATACGAAACATTCACACATTCTATTACGTGACCACGAATCAGCTTGCGTGGCGGAGGCAAGTCTGTAATGGTGCTGGAGCTTTCAATATCATGTACGGTAACTTAATGTATATCTTATTTCCTCTCACTTTATTTCAACAAACACATCAACAAATAAGGAACGTGCTCACCTGACAATAGTAATAGTAGGAGGAGGAATACATAAGAATACATAGGAAAGACGAGTGACATGAGGCCATGCGACTTAAGATGAGGCCACTCGTTCACTATACATCAATAATAAAAGGGTTCGTTCATCATAATTGGAGAATATGTAATAAAAAAATCCCAAGAGATTAGTTAAGGAAATCTGTTGTTCCGAAAAACCACGTTGTGTCTGTAATCAGTTTGTGGTTGTCAAGGAAGGAAGTGATTTTATCTCTTAATGTTTTCTCTAGAATTTTAACAACTACAGAGGTGAGACTGACGGCACTGTAGTTTCCACCTTCGCTTTTATTTCATTTCTTGAATATTGGGATAACATTTGCGCATTTTCAGTGACTCGGTACATTTCCTTCCTGCAACGATGTATTAAAGAGCAATTTCAGAGGTAACGAAAGTTTTTCTTGACATTCTCGCACTGGCCTAGTCAATATTCTATCAGCCATTGTGCTTTCACTGGGATCAAGGTTTCGTAGATATTCAGTTATATCGTCTTGGCTTATTGCATCGAGGAGGAATACATAGGAAAGACGAGTGACAGGAAACCTTGCAACCTATGACAAGGTCACTCGTTCACTATACATCTATAATGAGCTACATTCTTAGCAGAGAGGAAGGAAAGAACAGATGAAGCTCCTCCCTACCCACCACTCCCTCAGGTGTTACCCGCCAAGAATTAAAACGAAAAATACTACGAAAAATAATGCCGGAAATATGGGAAAAGGAGGAGGAGGAGGAGGAGGAGGAGGAGGAGGAGGAGGAGGAGGAGGAATATAAAAAGTGCAAATAGCATCAAAGCCTGAGGTCCTTACTAGTCTATTTGGGCAACTATTTTACTCTATCTGTGAGAGACAAAATAGCACATGAGAAGGCTCCTCCCCACCTCCTCCCTCATCCCTCCACCCTAAGCTGGCAGGAGAAAGGAAATCGTATCATGTATAGAAAAAAAAAATATGGAATTTGAGAGGAAAGTAGAAAGAGATGATGGATACTACATTTCCACCATATATAATCTACAAACACTCCTAATTTTTGTGTCATCTGATGGCTTCCTCTACCTTAAATGTGATCGATTGGGATTACATATTTTACTAAATGACTACAGTGATGCGTTAGTTATTCTGCAAGGACTTGATTCCGTTACTGGTTCCGTTACTGTGGAGTCAGCAGTGTAAGTCCCTGGGGAGTTAACCATCACTAAAGTTTCTACTATCTGATTCGGTTTCTTTGCAGTAAATCAGTTGCTTTATTCCTTCCTTGTAGAATTTGTTGGGAAGCATTTTCTAGTTACTCTACGTTATATTTGTTTCTGATCCCTCCATATCCTTTTTTGTAATAAGGTGACCATCATTGTACGTTATATTCAAGATGAGGGAGGACGTCCAAATGAGTTATACAATGTCAAGATAATTTTCTCGGATCTAAAAGTGAATGGTCTTCCCATGAAACTTTAATTTAATGACAGTTTTAATGCCTTTGATGCGATGATTGCTTGACTTAAGATTAGCTGACACGCAAACTCCCAAACTTTCTGCAGCATTCACATTCTTTAAGGAGATATTTCATATATTTCCTTGTGGGTTGATATTTCCGATATGTAATGCGTGGCATCTAAGAAAATTAAAGTTCATTAGCCACCCCAGACCAATCCATGAGTCTATGCCATTTAGCAAAATTTGTCGTTTGCTTGGTGAGTCAATCTTGTTAGCAATTTTGATATCACCTGTTAATTTTTACTATCTACTTATCTAACGGCAAGCAAGTGTGGTAACCATCCTCATTTATAACACTCGCTATAATGTAACCACCCGCCAGTCACAAGAAGCACTAAGAAGCAAACACCCAAAACACAGAATCTGGAACGAGAGACGACTGCACGCTAAGAAATGAACACTGAGACAATATCAACACCCGCTGAATCACAACAGGCTGGGAATCACACATTTTCACTACCAAATCTCGACTATTCTTTAATTCTACTCTCCCTACTCTACTCTAGTCTACTCTCTATGTGTCCAGTGGAAGTTATACAGGCACAGAGGCTTCCAAAGGGTGTCTCAACTTTCCTTGCCACGCACAGAGGAAATGGACAAAAAACATAAAAACAAACGATAAAAAAAAGCTAATTGTTTCTCCTAAAAAGAAAAGAAATTCCATAAGATTTAATTCAGGTATGAAAAATGCGTTGAAACTCCCCTATTTAACCCCTTCAATACTGGGACACATTTTTAACTTGAGATTTGTGTACGATTAGACCATTTTATTGTCATTAGGAAGGGCTATGGAGATTACATGATTAATGGCCACAGTCTTCACTATTTCAATCCCCTGCATGATTTTCCGAAGCTGTATAAAATCACCAAATAGGAACCAGAATGAACACGGAAAGACGTCATGGTATTCAAGGGGTTAAACAAAGGAGTTAACGGGAAAAACACTAGCAAGGATATGACCAGTTTCCTCTGAAGCCTTGGAGAACACTGAAAGCTCCATCAAGCAACGAAAGGGTCATGAGCGAAGGACAGGTAGTCACCACACTGCCCGGAGCTTACCAGAGAGAGGCGAAGGCGGCGGGTGGGGGGAGGGAAGATGAAGAGGGGAAGATAACGAGTAACTTTGGTCGGTAGTTAAGACAAATGACACAGTGAAGAAAACGTGAAGCTGGAGGAATGATAAATGGGGCGCAACAGATGTCTAATTACACCCTATATTTTCTTCTCCACATTTGCTTTTTAAACCTATTTTTTGTGCGTCTGCGTGCCCGTGTGTGTGTGTGTGTGTGTGTGTGTGTGTGTGTGTGTGTGTGTGTGTGTGTGTGTGTGTGTGTGTATGTGTGTTCACTGTTTGATCTGCTGCAGTCTCTGACGAGACAGCCAGACGTCACCCTACGGAACGAGCTCAGAGCTCATTATTTCCGATCTTCGGATAGGCCTGAGACCAGGCACACACCACACACCGGGACAACAAGGTCACAACTCCTCGATTTACATCCCGTACCTACTCACTGCTATAGGTGAACAGGGGCTACACGTGAAAGGAGACACACCCAAATATCTCCACCCGGCCGGGGAATCGAACCCCGGTCCTCTGGCTTGTGAAGCCAGCGCTCTACCACTGAGCTACCGAGCGTGTGTGTGTGTGTGTGTGTGTGTGTGTGTGTGTGTGTGTGTGTGTGTGTGTGTGTGTGTGTGTGTGTGTGTGTGTGTTTAATAGTAATAATAATAATAATGATGATAATTATAATAATAATATTAATAATAATAATAATAATAATAATAATAATAATAATAATAATAATAATAAACAGTTTACTCAGACATTAGCAGCTCGGGAGCTGAACATATACGTTTTCCAGAGGGAAATATCCTAATATTACATACTTAAAAGTACATACTTAAATTTAAGCACATTTATTTATTTATTTTATATATATATATTTTTTTTACGTAGAGAAGAGGGCCAGCCAAGGGCAAAAAAATGAAAGTTAGAAAAAGGCCCACTTGAGCGCTGGCTCTCCAAAGAGTAAAAAAAGTGCCAAAACCGTCAGCCAGAATTAGGGGAGCAAATGCCTCGATACCTCCCTCTTAAAAGAAGACAAGTTGTAGGAATTTGGAAATACAGATGCAGGGAGGGAGTTCCAGAGTTTACCAGTGAAAGGGATGAATGATTGAGCGTACTGGTTAACTCTTGCATTAGAGAGTTGGACAGAATAGGGATGAGAGGAAGAAGAAAGCCTTGTGCAGCGTGGCCGCAGGAGGAGGGGAGGCATGCAGTTAGCAAGATCAGTAGAACAGTTACCATGAAAATAGCGATAAAATATAGAAAGGGATGCAACATTTCGGCGGTGAGAAAGAGACTGAAGAGGGGAGTTGATGAGACGAAGAGCTTTCGATTCCACCCTATCAAGCAAAGCTGTGTGACTGGAACCCCCCCAAACATGCGAAGAGTACTCCATACAGGGACGGATAAGGCCCTTATACAGAGTAAGCAGTTGGAGGGGCGAGAAAAACTGGCGGAGACGCCTCAGAACACCTAACTTCATAGAAGCTGTTTTAGCAAGAGATGAGATGTGAAGTTTCCAGTTAAGATTATGAGCAAAGGACAGACCGAGGATATTCATTGTGGAAGAGGAAGACAGTTGAGTGTCATTGAAGAAGAGGGGATAGTTGTCTGGAAGGTTGTGTCGAGTTGATAGATGGAGGAATTGAGTTTTTGAGGCATTGAAAACTAGTAGATTTTCTCTGCCCCAATCGGAAATTTTGGAAAGATCGGAAGTCAGGCGTTCCGTGGCGTCCCCGCGTGATCTGTTAATTTCCTGAAAGGTTGGACGTCTCTGAAAGAACGTGGAAAGATGTAAGGTGGTATCACGAGTTCACGAGTTGAATATTTATGTGCGTGCGTGCATGTGTGTGTTAAGCGTTTATGTTGTATGACGCTTAACTTTGTTTGGTTAGCAGGCCAACTATAGATTCTGTAGGCCCACATAAAGTTATTTTGTTTTTATTTATTGTCCAGCCGAGCGGTTTCACTGGTGGTTTTAGTGTTTCTAAACAACCCAGGTATACAAGGAAAACTCAGTATATAAAAGTTAATATATTATGTAAAAATTTACAAGTGCTGTCCACACGCCACGTACAAGTACATACGGAAACGTGTTTAAAACTCGGGAAAATGTTTGTATATCACACGGTCACGTATACCCGCGACAGCGTGTCGCGCGTCTGGAATATCGACGACCGCGTCGCAGAAAACGCCGATTTTCAGAGGACAGCGGGTCATCGGGAATGACTCAAGACCGTTGTCCATTTCCCGCGACTGGAAGACCGTCGTGGAAAGACTATAATGAACATACTCCACAAAAATACTGAATTATTTTTTATAATGCTTTATTTGGCATATATCATCAATATAATGCTGTAATTTTTCATGATTTGCATACCCATCACTTATACGATATTTATTAATTACCTACAGATAGTATCGGATTTTGTTTTGATTTGTTTACCACCACAAGTGCTGGACTAGCCACCTTCGCGTCCAAATCCTTGCCTTCCTTTTTCGTTTGTTCTGCTCTTGCAGTGCAATTGCATAAAGTCCAACAGCTAAGATAGCGTGGTCAACTGGGTCCATTGTGTTCAGTGGCGCTCCGCCCGGGTTTGTTGTTGTGGTGGTGGTGAAGGTCTCGGATGGAAGATCAACGCCGTGTGCTATGTTTCCTGCGATCTGATCGTCGAACATACTGGTCGCGCGACACGCTGGTATACGTGACCGTGTGATACGGGCATAGTACAATGGTCCTACCTATCCTATGGCGGTTACATGTGTGTGTGTGTGTGTGTGTGTGTGTGTGTGTGTGTGTGTGTGTGTGTGTGTGTGTAATTCACTGTTTGATCAGCTGCAGTCTCTGACGAGACAGCCAGACGTTACCCTACGGAACGAACTCAGAGCTCATTATTTCCGATCTTCGGATAGGCCTGAGACCAGGCACACACCACACACCGGGACAACAAGGTCACAACTCCTCGATTTATATCCCGTACCTACTCACTGCTAGGTGAACAGGGGCTACACGTGAAAGGAGACACACCCAAATATCTCCACCCGGCCGGAGAATCGAACCCCAGTCCTCTGGTTTGTGAAGCTAGCGCTCTAACCACTGAGCTACCGTGTGTGTGTGTGTGTGTGTGTGTGTGTGTGTGTGTGTGTGTGTGTGTGTGTGTGTGTGTGTGTGTGTGTGTGTTAAAACTATCATACCAAAAAATTTCCTATAAAGAGAGACTGTGCCGGAACTTATTGCAGATTTCCCGGACGTTTGTGATTGAGATGGTGGTTTGACAGTGACCGTTGTGCACCCTCGGCGCGGGGAACACCTTGAACAGCGTAAACAATTGTCCTGCTCGCTACGTCGTTCATCGTGTTTGATTTGTTTGCTTGTTTATTCTGTATTTTGGTTTCGTTTGGTTTTGCTGCCATCACCTCAACCCATTCAGTACTGGGACGCATTTTTACCATGAGTTTTGGTTATAATCAGACGATTTCATTTACATAAGGAAGTGTCTATTGATGTGAGAAGATTAAGAGCTAGAGTCTCCACTGTTTTAATCTCCATATAAGTTTCTGAAGCTATATAAAATCACCAAATAGTAAGCAAATCAAGA
>NC_059278.1:16351988-16354488 GCF_017591435.1 Portunus trituberculatus | reverse complement strand
TTGAAAGAGAGAGAGAGAGATGAGGAAGAGAAGAGCGTGCAGTGTGCGATGAGCGAAACTTTAACCTCAAAGTAACGCGGAAGCTATTTTTTTTTTTTTTTACTTGATAACTGGACTGAAGCGGACACCAGAGGAGGAAAATATTATTGCATTCTTATTATTGAATCAAGTGCCATTTGGGTGTAAGAAGTGAACGAGGAAGAGTGAAACAATGGAGTAAAGATTTCATTGCATCATTATCATGCAAATTTTTTTATTGCTCGTAATATTTGATAAAGATAACGTTCAGAATACCAGTAGTACGCGACGACAAACGAGGAAACTGTTCTACTATTAATGAAATGTGACCTTTAGTGTTTCTTTTGACTACGAAACATTTCAACAAGTCTCGATTAGTACTAAGGTCATGTTTGCAGAGGTCACGGGGAGTAGGCGTGGTAAGGAGACCGAACAAGGGCAAGGTAAGCCAGCAAACCAATTGGCCAACACCCACACACCCATGATTTAAAGACAAATTACAGAGAAAGAGCTTCGAATCCTTCTTTTCATGGTCTTGATCTGGTAAAACTCTATAAAACTATTAATGAGCTTTTGCAAGAGATTTCCGTGTTTGGGATCGTTTGAAGACACTGGAACCATTTAACATCAGTTCAGCTTCCATAAGAAAATGTCGGAGATTCATAAGGTAAAGGAAACTTTAAGGATGCTCCTGTGAATTTAGTGGTGACTGAAGACTTCTGCAGCATTCATAATAAAAAGACTAATGGGGAAACCTTTTAACACTAGTTCGTTTTCCATAAGAAAACGCCGAAGAGATTCAGAAGGACAAGGAAGTTTTACGGATGCTCCTGTGAATCTAGTGGTGACTTAAGACTTCTGCAGCTTTCATAATAAAAATAAATAATGGGGTATCGTTGCTAGGTCTGTCACAAATACTAGAGATCCAACAGTGCGGGTTTCAAAGGCGATGGCTTAATCTATGATATTTCAAACACTAATTCTTTATCATTCACCAAACTAATCAATAAAATAAATCAATAACCAGCATGAATTCTCGTAAAACAAACTGGTTAGCGGGAAGGGTGTAAGGGTGTGGGGGGAAGGGTTTAAGGGTGTGGGAGGAGGCGTGTGGAGTGGGAGGGGGAGTAAGGGTGATTTCATAAGTGGTGACAGTTAAATGCTAATTATATACAAAAAAATATATATAGAAAAGAAAACTCGAACGTAACTAAATCATACGTGATCATTGAGAAAGCAAGGTTTGAAGTTTTATGAGTGTCAGGAAATAAGGTGATCTCAAGGGTGATTTCATGGTACGTGACGGGTAAACACTTAATTCTACATCGTTTACTAATTTTTTTTTACATCGATCATCACCAAACAAGACGCAAATCAGAACGAAAAGTGAAAGAACATGGCCGAAGAGCATTAAGTTCTGAAAGGAGAAGAGAGCGAAAGTACTGAAAGGAGAAGAGAGCGAAAGTAGAGAAAGCTAAACATTTAAAAGGAAGAACCACAAAATTAACCTCCACGTAACCCGTAACTTGACTCACCATCTCGCCTCTAGACCAATGCCAAGGTTCACATCTCTCGTACACCTTTTTTTTCTTTACCAAATTTCGCTAAAGGCAACAAAAATTAATAAACAAAAAGACCCACTTGGATCCCAATCCCTGTGAAGATGTCGTGAAATCTCCCTTCAGATCATAGGAAGATGGGAATACAGAAGCTTGCTATTCAGTGCTAGGAAAGGAAGTGTCGAAGGAACGATGTAATGGTAAAAAAATTTCTTGGAAAGAGAAAAACGGTGATTAAAAGTAAAAATAGTGATTTTAAAGTAAACGTGGCTGAGTTACGTTAGGTAGGAACGAAATGGACATGAAAACATTCTGTATTTTTCTTACTCTTTGCTGCTAACTTTTAAAATTTTTCGTTATCTTTTTCACGTCATTTTGTCTATGATTCATTTTTCTCACCTACACACAAAAGCGTTTAATATTTTTGTTAATTTTTACATTTAACATTCTAGTTACTTTCTGTCAATAATCCGTTTTTCTCACCTCGACACAAAAGTATTCAATATTTTTGTTACTCTTCTTACTGTTAACTTTCTTTCCTCTTACTTTCTTACCACCGGCACCGTTTTCATTTTACTTTCCGTCTTGTATAATCTCTCAACAGGTGCGTGCAACACCTGCAATAATTGACGCAAGTGTTTATGGGAGCTGTCTTTGAGAAGTGGGTGTGTTGATGTGGTGTTGAGTGAGACCCACTATCTAATTACTCTCATAGAAAAAGAGGTATAGATGAAATGTGTGGAGTATAGATAGTAAGTAGTTAGAAAAATAGTAATGGTGTTGGTCGTCGTGGTGGTGGTGGTGGTGGTGGTGGTAGTAGTGGTAGTGTAGTAGTGGTAGTGGTGGTGGTGGTGTAGTGGTGGTAGCAGTGGTGGCAGCAGCAGTGCAGCAGCAGCAGCAGCAGCAGCAGCAGCAGCAGCAGC
>NC_059278.1:16329488-16349488 GCF_017591435.1 Portunus trituberculatus | reverse complement strand
ACCTTTCCCTACCAATATTTTTAGCCTTTTCCTCCATTTTCAATTCAGTGCTATTTATTGTTTTCTATTTTTCGTTTTTATTTCTTACTTACACCTATAGTTTCATCTTTTTTCTATATTTGTACCTTTATATTTACGTACCTGACGTCTCCTGTACTGTACCTACCAATACTTTCACCTTTTCCTCCATTAACGCTTTTCAGTTCCTCATTACTAATTTTGTTTTCCTCTCTATTTCTTATTTATATCTCTAGTTTCATCTTTTTCTATATTTACGCTTTTTCTATATTTACGCTTTTATATTTACGTACCTGACATCACCTGTTCTTACCAATACTTTCACCTTCCTCCATTAACGCTTTTCATTTCGCACAGTACTTTCATTTTTTTTTTTTGGTATTTTCTCTATTTCTTACTTATATCTATAGTTTCATCTTTTTTCTTTATTTATATTTTCATATTTACTTACCTGACGTCACCTGTTTCTCCCAATATTTTCACTTTTTCCTCCATTAACCCTTTTTCAATTTCACAGTAATTTTTTTATCTTATTTTCATTAGTAGGGAATCAATTTACTAATGGCTGTTTTGTTAATGTTTTTTAATGATTTTTTTTTCTATATTTAAGTTTTTTACATTTGTTATTTTCATTTAATTCTTTGATTGTATCTTTTATTTTGTTCTCCGTTCATGAAATGGTTTGGTTGATTTGATATTATTCCTTTTTATTGTTTATTTTTACCTATAACTTATTTTTTTCAATATTACTTTATTTACGCTATTTTTCTTCTCATTTTTCTTTTTTGTTCTGCGTATATTAAAATGGTTTGTTCTTATTTGCTATTCTTCCCTTTTATTTGTCAGTTTGATCTTTTTTATACTTTTATTCATGTAATTTCAGGTAGTTTGCTTTGTTTCTCCCGTTTATTTTCTTTATTTTTTTGTTGTGCGTTCATGAAATGATTTGGTTAATTTGCTAGCCCTCCTTTTATTGTTTACTTTGGACCTGTAGTTTTCTTTTTTTTCTACAATTAAGCATTTTATTTACGTTAGATTCATTTACTTCTCATTTTTCTTTAGTTTTCTTTGCGTAGATTAAATGGCTTGGTTAATTTGCTATCCTTCCTTTTATTGCTTACTTGAATTTGTTGTAGTTTTTCTTTTTTTCTACAATTAAGCATTTTATTTACGTTAGTTTCCTTTATTTCACTCCTTTTTTCTTTTCGTTCAGCGTAGATTAAATGGTTTGATTAATTTTCTGTTCCCTTATATCTCTTGTTTGTGCCTATAGTTTCATTTTTCCACATTTAAGCATTTTATTTACGTTAGTCTTCTTACTTCACTCCTTTTTTTTTTTTTGTTCAGCGTAGATTAAATGGTTTGATTAATTTTCTATCCTTCCATTTTATTTTTTCCATCAATATTTTTTTTTTTTATACATTTATGCTGTTCTCTTGTTACGAAAGTCTTCCACACCGCTACATTCGTCTAACTTCCACTATAGGTAGACTAAACAACTTAAGCGATTTCTTATTACTCTATTTCCCTTTCCTCTCTTGTTACTTAAATCTCGTTAGTTTTGTTCCCTGCAATTAAACACTAAATTGACTTTGGTTTCTTCTCAAGTACGTTTACATTTTCTCTTGTCTGGTTTGCTGAGATACCATAACTCTTCTCCGCTCTCAGATATGTGGCTCGTTTTGCAGGAATTTCTTTAGTTACTGTTTTTACTATTTACGTTTTCTTTGATTTCCAGGCGTTTTATGTTGAAAATGTAAGCGCTGCGTGGTGACACTGTACAACTACCTATACACTTCACGTTTTCTATCTCGCAACTACTGATAGGGGAACGCTTATAAGATACTGACGTGTCTTCATTACAGTTTTAACCCTTTAGTACCAGGAGGCGTTTTCATATTCTGCTTACTATTTGGTGATTTTATCCAGCTTCAGAAACATGTGTTGCTTTAGAATAGGTAAGACTTTTGGATATTAATCTTCTGACCTCTATAGACCCTTCCTAATGTAAATCAAATCGTCTAATCGCACCCAAAAATCAAGGTAATAATGCGTCCCAGTACTGGAGAGGTTAAGACAGTTATTTGCTAGAGTCCATTTTTTTTTTTTTTTCTGGAAACCCTAACATATGACACTATTCAAAAACTGTTACGTAGCTCTTTATTCATCTTCATTCATCTTTCCGCTCAAAACACGACTTTTTTACGTCTTTCGAAACCAGATTACCATATTTTTCCCTTCTGTTTCCCCTCTTTTCTTTCTCCTTCCGTCTCTCTTCATGCTCATTTCCCTCCTCTCCTCTTCTTTTCCCTCTTATCGTTCCCCCTTTCCAATCCCTTCATTCTTGCTATTCTCCCTCCTCTCCTGTTCTTTCCTCTTATCTTTCTCACTTTCCTATCCCTTCTTCCCTTCATTCTGGCTAACCTCCTTCCTCTCCTTCTCTTCCCTATTATCTTTCTCCCTTGCTTATCCCTTCCTCCCTTCATTCTTGCTATTCTCCCTCCTCTCCTGTTCTTTCCTCTTATCTTTATCCCTTCCTCCCTTCATTCTTGTTTATCTCCTTCTCTTTCCTCTTATCTTTATCTTTCCCCTTTTCTATTTCTTCCTTCTTCCCTTCATCTTTCTCCCTTCCCAGGTATATTTCTATACGCTTCTATACTTCACCTCTCCCTTCTCCAGTCTCCCTTCTCCCTTCATCGCCCTTCACTCCTCCCCTTCTCCTCCCCTCTCCTCCCCTCCGTCGCCCTTTTTTCTCCCCTGTCCACCTACACACCCTCTTTTCTTCCCTCCACTAGACCCCAACCTCCATCACCAATCTCTTCCACTTGACCCCTCCTCCTCCTCCTCCTCCTCCTCCTCCTCGCGGATGGGTTTTCCTTCGTCTTCCGGCTCAACAACGACAAATCTTATCACACAGGAGGAGTTTTCCAGCTTCCGCTCCTTCCCTGGGATAGAGCAAGAGGAGAGGAGAGGAGAGGAGAGGAGGAGGAGGAGGAGGAGGAGGAGGAGGAGGAGGAGGAGGAGGAGGAGGAGGAGGAGGAGGAGGAGATGGAGGAGGAAGAAGTTTGAACGCCATCACTGTTCTCAAGTTTCTTTCATTCCTCGCATCCATTTTCTTCCTTCCATCTCTCTCTCTCTCTCTCTCTCTCTCTCTCTCTCTCTCTCTCTCTCTCTCTCTCTCTCTCTCTGAGCAACAGGTAGGTGGGCCTGGCCGCTATAATGTCTTCTAACCGAGAGAGAGAGAGAGAGAGAGAGAGAGAGAGAGAGAGAGAGAGAGAGAGAGAGAGAGAGAGAGAGAGAGAGAGAGAGAGAGAGAGAGAGAGAGAGAGAGAGAGAGAGAGAGAGAGAGAGAGAGAGAGAGAGAGAGAGAGAGAGAGAGAGAGAGAGAGAGAGAGAGAGAGAGAGAGAGAGAGAGAGAGAGAGAGAGAGAGAGAGAGAGAGAGAGAAAGAGATCTTGCCCCGCATAAAGCCCCGTTCAAAACACAGATTCAGTACCAGACAACTATCTCACGGTACACTGCTGTTTGACGGTGAACCAAGGGAGGGGACGCAGTGAAGCGGAGAGGGAGGGCGGGAGGGGATGGGAAGGAAGAGAAGAAGGGAAGGGGAGAGAAAGGGAAGAAGAGGGAAGGGGAGAGAAAGGGAAGAAGAGGGAAGGGGAGAGGAAGGGAGTGTAGGAGGGAGACTGGAGGTGACAGACTCATTATAGAAGCGGTCCCTCGAGTAAAGACCGATCTTGGAGTGAAGAGACGGTCCCCCCCTCCCACTCCATCTGTCTATTGTCTCTCTCTCTCTCTCTCTCTCTCTCTCTCTCTCTCTCTCTCTCTCTCTCTCTTTCTTTTCTTCTCTTTTCTTCTTCTCTTTTCTTTTATTCTTTTCTTTTTTATTCTCTCCTCTCATTTCTCCCTCCCCAAAAAAACATTTTACTCACATTCCCTCCATCTCATACGCAAATTTTCTACGAGCAATGCAAGACAGAAACTAACACGAAAAGAAAAAGAAAAAGTTGATAAAATTGTACAGAAAACTGGAATAGACTTTTGAATGGAGATGGAGACGGGAATAGGACAGGGAAAGACTGAAAGAGAAAGAGACGCAGAGAAAGAGAACTGGGAAAGACAACTGTGGGGGGGGGGATAGAGAAAGAGAGAGAAGATAAGGAGAAAAACTGGTAAAGAGAGGCGCAAAGAAAATTGGATAAGACAAGGAGAAAGGAAACCCAAATGAGAAGCAAACGTGGGAAGAGGAAAGAGAAGATAAGGAGGAAGACAGGAAGTAGACAGGGAGGAAAGATGAAACGGAGAGAGAGAGAGAGAGGAATGAGAGAAGAAAAAGAGAAAGAGAAACCGACTGAAGAGATTGAAGAAAACTTGAGAAAAATGGAGAGCCAGTGGAGACAAAGAAAAAAGAGAAGAGAAGAGAAGAATAGAGAAGAGGTGGAGGAAGGGGAGGGATGGAGAGAAAAGCGAGGGACACAAGTATGAAGAAAACTGAGAGAAAAACGAGAGCCAGAAGAGAAGAGAAGAGAAGGGGAGGAATGGAGAGAAGAGAAGAGAAGAGAAGAGAAGAGAAGAGAAGGGAAGGGAAGGAATGGAGAGAGAGAGAGAGGGAGAGAAGAGAAGGAAGGGAGGAATGGAGAGAAGAGAAGAGAAGAGAAGGGGAGGAATGGAGAGAAGAGAAGAGAAGAGAAGGGGAGGAATGGAGAGAAGAGAAGAGAAGAGAAGGGATGGAATGGAGAGAAGAGAGAGGGACAAGTATAAGGAGGGCAAGTGACATTGATAGGAGGAGGAGGGAGGTGGTGGGAGAAGGAAAGGGAGGGAGGGAGGGGGGGTAGGGTGAAGTGAAGCGTCTCTCAATTCCACAAACTTAAATCGAACTTTGAACCTTCACTCTACATGCCACGCCTCTTGAACTTTTAACCTCGAAATCCGAAGAGAACTTTTAACCTCGAAATCCGAAGAGAAGTAAGTCAAGGAAAAGGAGAGACGAAAAAGAAAAAAAAAAACAAAACAAGAGGCGGAGTTATGGGAGGGACGGAGAGAGAGAGAGATGAGAAAGTTATGTAAGAGGGAAGGAAAACAAGCACACACACACACACACACACACACACACACACACACACACACACACACACACACACACACACACACACACACACACACACACACACACACACACACACACACACACCTGTCCTTTCACTCGCCATCACCGGGAAAATTACCACAATTTCCACCACTTTACCTGTCCTATTGATTGTCTACTGCTCTTGTTTACCTGGCGGATGTCGTCTCTCTCTCTCTCTCTCTCTCTCTCTCTCTCTCTCTCTCTCTCTCTCTCTCTCTCTCTCTCTCTCTCTCTCTCTCTCTCTCTCTGGGTATTAGTATCAGGTTCGGACACACACACAGACGGACACACACACAGACGGACACACACACAGACGGACACACACACACACAGACGGACACACACACACACACACACACACACACACACACACACACACACACACACACAGACACAGACACAGACACACACACACACACACACACACACACACACAGACACACACACACACGATAATATTTATTTCACAGATCGAAAAAAAAATATATATAAAAAACTTGCCAAATATCAGAAACAGTGATGTAAATTTATTCCATTACTGTTCTGTTCTTTCTGAATAATGACGATTTAAAATGTTATCCACTTAGTCCAGCGAGAGGCATAATTTCTGGATTTATTTTCAATCATTCTCAAAAGCCAAAATTTTCTCGTTTATTTACGTTCAAAGTAGGACTAACCTTTCTATATATAAATCGGACAACTTTTCCACTTATATCTTAATTAAGTAAACCATAATTCCTACTTATAAATGTATCCTTGCTAACTTTTTTCCATATCAAGTACGCAAAACATAACTTAATACATATCGGACTAACTTTTCTAAATGTATCTTAAGTAAACCAAGATTCCTACTTATTTATGTATCCTTGCTAACTTTTTCCATATCAAGTACGCAAAACCACTAATTCCTACCTTTTCTGTTTTGTATGCATATTACTCACTTTTCCTCACGTATCTTTAAAGTAAACCAGAATTTCTACTTATTTATGTATCCTTGCCAACTTTTTTCCATATCCAGTAAAGAAAACGACGCTTAATTCCTATCTTTTGTATATTTTCTACGCATATTGGACTAACTTTTCCATTTGTACTTTTATATGTATCTTTTAAACAAACCAGAATTCCTACTTATAAATACGTATCCTTACTAACTTTTTCCCATATCCAGGAAGCAAAACAACAACTTTTTTTTTTTTAATGCAAGAGGAAGAACTGCCAAGGTAAAAAACAAAATATTAGAAAAAAAAGGCACACATTTGAACTGCAGTCTACCTAATTCCTAACTTTTAAACGTTTTCTTAACTTGGCAAGACACACAACTCTAGGGCAAGACACACAACTCTAGAATTAAACTTTTTTTCTCGTATCATAAGCAAAGCACAATAGTTTTATCTAATTCATGTAGCAGTGTATTCTTCTTTGTCCACCTAGCGCCCCTCATAAGCCTGTAGGTGGCGTGGCCGCGGGCTGGCAGTGACGAGAACAAAAAAGAGCTAAGACATGTGCTCTCTAAGCCTCCTAATTTGAGACCATCATTCCAGTCCACTCGTGCCCCGATTCCTCTGTCTTTTGTTCCCATCCTGATAAATCCTTCTCTTCCTCTTCCTCCTCCTCTAATATCCTTTTTATTCTAATCCTCCTTGTCTCTCTCTCTCTCTCTCTCTCTCTCTCTCTCTCTCTCTGATCATGTTCTTTTATATCCTTTTAAGTTAAGTTCTCTCGTTTCTTAAGCTTCCTTCTAATAATTTCACTGGTTTTCCTCTTCTCGTATCATCTTTTGTATTCATCATCTTTTTCTTAATCTTCCTGCTCCTCTTTCTTCTATTCTTCCTCCTCCTATTACGTCTCTCCATTGTACCCTATTCCTCTTGCTTCTCTCCTCCTCTTCCTTCAATTTTTTTCTCCTATTACTTTCCTCGCTCTCCTCCTCTTCCTCCTCTCATATTTTCCTCCTCCTCCTGTTATTTCTCTCTATCCTATTCTTCTCCCTTTTCTCCTCTTCCTAATACTTATCTTCCTCTTTCTTTTCTTCCTCCGTCTATTCTTCCGCATCCTCCTATTATTTCTCCTTCCCTTATCCTTCCTATCACTCCTCTCCCTCCTCCTCTTCCTCTTCCACTTCTTCCTTCGCTCCACCCCTCCACGCCCACACACAACGCCACGCCCCTACATCTTCATGCACCGTCCCTTCACAGTCTTTGCTCCACCCACTCACTGCCCTCTCACAGTCCAACATCCATCCCCACCCTCATCCCCGCCACGCCCCTGCCTCCACCACGCCTCCACACCCCAAGATGGCCGTCCTCGTGTGGGGGTTTGAGCATTCAGGGCCTCGAGTTTTTACCACAATGAAAACCAATTTACTGGAGATGAAAGATTTCGAAGGCGGACCTGAACACTGTCTTCCTCCTCCTCCTCCTCCTCCTCCACCAGTCATGCAGCCAGCTATTAAGAAGACTCGTTAGGAAAATCGTAATTGCGTTTAGTGTGTGCGTGTGTGTGTGTGTGTGTGTGTGATTCGATATGTATATAATCTTCCTCATTTTCTTTTCTCGACTTGTAAAAACGCACTTTCTTGTGGACATTTTTTTTCTTCATTACCTTCGCTCCAACACACCCCTACGTCTGTCCCCCAACCCCAGTAACCACTCCCCACAATCCACAACACACCCCTACACCACCCAATAAACCCACAACCAAACCCACAATTAAACCCACCTTCAAAACCAACCCAAAAACACCCCACAACTCCCCTCAACCCAACAACCTCCTAGAAACCCCAACCAGGAACCACCACCACCACCACCACCACCTTCACCGTCTCCAGCAGAAGCACTGAAGGTGGACAAAAGGACAAAATTTGAAAGGGGGCATCAGATTTGTGGGTCGTGGGCTGAGGAGTTGATGAGGTGTTGGGGAATGAGGAGGCAGTAGAGCCCCGCCATATCTTATAGGGTGGCAGGCATTCCAACGCCCAGGGGAATGCCGAGCACGCGTCTCATTGTCTCGGAGGGAGGGACAGAGGGAGGGAAGCGATGGTGGTGGTGGTGGTGGTGGTGGTGGTGGTGGTGGTGGTGGAGAGAAGCAGAGATAAGAGGACCTAGTGATGAAGGAAAAGAGTAAAAAAGAAGACTGGAAGAGAAGCGAAGGTGATAAGAGAAGGAGAAAGAGGACGCGGAGAAGACTGAAAAGGGAGAAAAAGGAGGAGAAAGAGGACGAAGGGAAAGAGGAGGATGGGAGATGAAGTAAAAAGAAAAAGAAAAGGAGGATGGAGAGAATAACAAGTGAAAAGTGGAAATAAAAGAGGAAGAGTAAAAAGAAAAATGAGAGGAAAAGGAGTTAATGGTAAATAAGGAAAAATACACTTTGAATTCCATTTTCTCTCTCTCTCTCTCTCTCTCTCTCTCTCTCTCTCTCTCTCTCTCTCTCTCTCTCTCTCTCTCTCTTTGCAGGGGTAATTATAACACTCGCACATGTTCTTTTCTTTCCTCTTCTATTGTTCACCATTTTACAGCAGTAGCGGCGGCGGTGGCGGCAGACGGAGTGAATGGAGAGGGCGAGGGAAGGGAAATAACAGGCGGAGGGAGGGAGGGAGGGAGGGAGGGGAGTTGGGGAATCATTGAACCGTGGAATGTAAACTATCTGAGAGAGAGAGAGAGAGAGAGAGAGAGAGAGAGAGAGAGAGAGAGAGAGAGAGAGAGAGAGAGAGAGAGAGACGAGACGAGAGACTTTTCATACACTATATTTAGCAATCGTATAAAATGACACAAAACGCTCAAATTCCTCTCCATTGCTTTTTTTCCCCCTTTCCTATACATCCATACATCGTTACTTCATCCATACACTCCTCTATCCATCCTTACCTCCTCCATACACTTCTCAACCCATCCTTACTTCCTGCATATACTTTCCCCACCTATCCTACCCACTACTTACCCATACTATTCTCGTTACCTATTCCCTGTACATCTATTAACCTATCCTCAATTACTCCCCATCATCACCATCTCCTCCATACACCTTTTCACACATTCTTACCTCCTATATACACTTTCCTATCCATTAGTCTTCCCCATATCCTTTACCATTCCCTATTCCTCATACATCCATTAACCTATCCTCGCCTATCAAACACTTCTCATCATCACCTCATCCTCCCCATTCCTATATACACTTTCCTATCCATTAGTCTTCCCCATATCCTTTATCATTCCCTATTCCCCATATATTCACTAACCTTCTACCCTCTCCTCTCAACACTCCCCATTATCATCACCTTAATACACTTCTTCACACAACCTTTCTTTCTTCCTATATACACTTTCTTATCCATACATCTTTTCCCCATTTCTTTCACCATTCCCCATTTCCTGTACACCTATTAACCCTTTATCCTCCCCTTACACACACACCCAATCGTCACCATCTTCCCCCCACACCCATTCTTACCTCCAACATACACTTCTCCCATTCTTACCCTATCTATCCTCCCAATATCCTTAACTATTCCTCATTCATCCGTTAGCTTGTCCTCCCTTGCCATATACCTATCCTTATCTTTTCCCCCACCCGTTCTTACCTTCAATATACACTTTTCCCCATTCTTATCCTATGCATTCTCTCCGTACTCATAACCCTACAGTACTGGGACACGTTTTTACCTTGAGATTTGTGTACGGTTAGACCATTTTATTGACATTAGGAACGGTCTATGAAGGTCAGAAGATTAATGGCCACAGTCTTCACTATTTTAATTCCTACACAAGTTTCTGAAGCTGTAGAGAATCACCAAATAGTAAGCAGAATGAATATGAAAATGCGTCATGGTACTGAAGGGGTAAGTAAACATTGGCTTTCTATTCTCCCCTGCCTCGCACTCGCAATTCTCACCACCTTTTTTCCTCCCTCAGGTCTCGCCACAATGAATTCGGACGAGTTTCGGCAGCGTGGCAAGGAGATGGTGGACTACATTGCCGACTATCTGGACACTATTGAGGAGAGGCGCGTGACTCCAGCCATCGAGCCCGGCTACCTGCGAAAACTGGTGCCCAGCGAAGCGCCGCAGAAACCTGAGCAATGGGATGATATCATGAAGGACGTGGAGGAAAAGATTATGCCTGGGGTAAGTGGGAGGGACGTGCCAGTACGTTGTTTGTTCTTCCCTTCGTCAAGAGAAATCATGTGTATTGCTGGCATACTTGGGTTTAAATTTCTTCGTTAGGATAAATGAATGCTGTTGCTGCTATTTACTACTACTACTACTATTACTACTACTACTTTCCACACTTGGCAGGTTTATATCACCTCTTCGTCAGGATAAATGAACTCTATTACTATTATTTTCACACTTGTAAGTTAAATAATTCCTTCGTCATGAGATATAAAGTAATCAAACACTGCTAGTTTTGCTGCTACTACTACTATTATTACAACTATTGCTACTTCTACAACTACTGCTACTTGTACTACAACTAAAACTACTTCAACTAATTTTACAACTACTACTTTTACAAATACTGCTGCTACAACAACAACAACAACAACCACCACAACAACAACAACTACTACAACAACTACTACTACTACTACTACTACTACTACACTATCCCTCTGTCGGTCGAAATACATTGAATTGCACCACACAGCATAACTAAACTTGTTTCCTTCATCAGGAGAAATACATAACGCTATTAAATTAACTTTGAGGAAGTTAAACCACTCTCAAATCATTCCCTTCGTCAGGAGATTATCTAGGGAGGCTGTTATTCCTTCGTCTGGAAAAAAAAAGTACAATTTCCAACTCATAGTAGGCTAAAATATTGTTATATAACCTAGACAATAACAGTCGTATAACACGAACACATTTACACAGACAAAATAGACGGATTCACACACACACACACACACACACACACACACACACACACACACACACACACACACACACACACACACACACACACACACACACACACTAATGAGGAGGCCGATGCGGGTCTTAAACACGATAGGGAAAAAAGAATCAATACACACAAATTATTACAAACAATAATCCTTTGGTGTCTGAGCGACGTTTTCAATTAGGACGACGACGCTACCGAGACTGCCAGGAAAAAGTACAGGACGGGAAAAAAAAAAAAAACGGCAAAATTAATCAATGAGAAACAGTGTAGACCTTTTTCCTCCCCCCCCCCGATCCCCCATTGCCTCCCCATCTCTCCTTCTCTCGTTACCCTTCACCTATTATGCCCTTCACTTATTTTCCCACCCAACGTAAACACCCACTGCCCTCGCACCTTCCCACGCCAGGTACGTCTCTCTCTCTCTCTCTCTCTCTCTCTCTCTCTCCCTCCTCCTCTCTCTCTCTCTCTCTCCTCCCTCCTCCTCCTCTCTCTCTCTCTCCTCTCTCCCTCCCTCCTCCTCCTCCTCTCCTCCTCCTCCTCCCTCCCTCCCTCCCCACCCTCCCTCCCTCCTCCTCCTACTCTCCTCTCCTCCTCTCCTCCCTCCCTCCTCCTCCCTCCTCCCTCCCTCCTCCTACTCTCCTCCTCTCCTCCTCCTCCCTCCCTCCTCCCTCCCTCCTCCTCCTCCTCCTCCTCCTCCTCCCCTCCTCCCCCCTCCTCCCTCCTCCTCCTCCCTCCTCTCCTCCTCTCTCCTCTCCTCCTCCCTCCTCTCCTCCTCCCTCCTCCTCCTCCTCCTCTCCCCTCCTCCTACTCTCCTTTCCCCTCCTCCTTCCCTCCTCTCCCCTCCTCTCCTCCTACTCTCCTCTCCTCTCCTCTCTCCTCCTCCTCTCCTCTCCTCCTACTCTCCCTATTCACTCTCGCTCTCTCACACAGGTAACTCATTGGCAGCACCCGAGATTCCACGCTTACTTCCCTGCCGGCGACTCCTACCCCAGCCTCATCGGTGACATGCTTTGTAACGGCCTGGGCTGCATTGGTTTCTCTTGGGCCGCCTCACCAGCTTGTACGGAGCTTGAAACGATAGTGCTCGATTGGGTGGGTAAGTAATCTCCCACCAAGCTGATCACAGTGCCCAGAAACCTATTTGAAATCCTTCTGCGCTGCACCTCCACTTATTTCAAAGGGTTCTAGTTGAAGTGACACGGTTTTAAGCGTGTTTCTGTAATTTTAGTGACATGTTTACAAGATTCCTGCATTATCAACGGCATAATAACTCTTTAGAATTCGGTCACTTATTTCTAAGGGTTCTAGTTGAAATGACACGGTTTTTTAAGTGTTTCTGTAATTTTAGAGACATGTTTACAAGATTCCTGCCTTATCAACGGCATAAATACTCTTTAGAATTCGGCTATCATTTCTGTGGTCTTTGAAAATGGACTTAGTGAGATGAGGAAGAGTTTCTGATCGTGGCGCCTAGAACCATACTTCCCCCCCAGAGCATTATATAGTTATGGAGATTACGGGGCCTTACATCAGTCACTCGCTTCTTTTCTCCGAACACCAACAACTCCCACAGTAGTCCACATCTTCCACAGACTCCCTACGTTACTGCCTCCCCTTACCAAAGCCTCCCACAGTATCGATCTCTGCGTCTCCCACCTCTATGGATACCTTCCCCACTCGCTATCTCTTCTCCAGTCAGCTTCACTCATTATCTTCTGCCCTTACCGCCTCCAGTAACTGTCTTGGAACATAAATCTTTCTAGTAACCTTATTAAAGCCTCTCACAGTATCGATCTCTGCTTCTCCCACTTCTATAGCTGTCCTTCAAACTCGCTACTTCATCTCCAGTCAGATTCACTCATTATCTAATGCTCACAACTCCTGCAGTACGTGTCTTGGTACGTAAATCTTTCTCCATTCCCGTATCACCGTGTTGTCTAGTTAACCAGCCACGAAAAACACCTGCCTCCTTCAATTAACTATGTGGATAATGTTTGGCAAGTTTCAGTAAGTCTACGGGTAATGTGTTCCATGTTTTACTAACTCTACGGGGTGATGAAGTGAAAATCTACGGATTCAGTTTGTCAGATTTCACTTACTCTCAATAAAGTTTGGAACGTTTTACTGAATGTGTGTTTGTTTGTGTTTGTGTTTGTGTTTGTGTGTGTGTGTGTATTTATTTACGATGTTTTACTTTCAACAGGCAAAATGGTCGGCCTTCCAGAACAGTTTCTCTCCTTCAGCGAAAACAGTAAAGGAGGCGGAGTTATTCAGGTAAATTCTCTCTCTCTCTCTCTCTCTCTCTCTCTCTCTCTCTCTCTCTCTCTCTCTCTCTCTCTCTCAATATAACCGTGAAATTCAGAAATAGAAAGGCAGAAAGAGAGAGAAAGAAAAAGACCGAGAATGTGTACCACCAGATAGGTTCTCTCCAAAAGGTAACAGAATCTCCTCTCTCTCTCTCTCTCTCTCTCTCTCTCTCTCTCTCTCTCTCTCTTGCCTTATCTCTTTACTTTCCCCCTCGGTAACCATTTTCTTTTCACGCCTCCGCTTCCGTTCACTGCTCTTGTGTCAATATACCTTTCCCTTTCACCTATTTTTTGTTACTCTTACTTGCTTTCATCTTCACCATGCGACACACTCCTCCTCCCTCTCCCCCCCCCCTCTCCTCCTCCTCCTCCTCCTCCTCCTCCTCTCGTTCTTTACTCACGCTTCATACTAGTATACCACCCACTTATCTTTTTTTTTTATTCATTTACTTCACACTTTTACATCCTCACTGTCCTTACGTATCATTACCTTGTTAATTCATATCATACCGCATGTCGTCTTTTCTATGTGTATACACACTGTGTCTAAGCACGTCCTTTCTTTCTCTAGCCTTTCAGAAAATTTCTTCCTCTGCCACACCTCTAGGAATGAAATAACACTCCGTTCATGGGATAGTGGTCAGGGTTTGTCAGGGTTAATCATCTTTACAGTAACCATTCAGTCATTAACCATACGTACGTTTTAAGACCTTATTTTCTGTACAATGCTTAAATAGCTCTTAGGAAGTCAAATTAGCTTGGAATTCTTTACTTTCCTTACCTTATTGTCTTTGTAAACACTTATTTTTACATTGTTAGTGTTGAAACATGACTATAATTGTAAAGAAAGAAAATCAACTTGGTATTATTTAGTCTCCATGTCTTACTGACCTTGTAAATGCTTATTTTCACTATTATCGATTTTAAAGCGTGATAATAGCAGTGAAAGAATTAAAACCACAAAAACACCAATCTTAACACCACAAAAACACCAATCTAACAGAGCCTTTCTTCTGTACTTTCTTCAGGGCTCAGCGTCAGAGTGCATCTTCGTGGCCCTGCTGGCTGCTCGCGCCCACACCATTCGTCAACTGAAAAAGCAGCACCCATTCGTAGAGGAGGGAGTACTGCTGTCCAAGATGATGGCGTACTGCAGTAAAGAGGCACACAGCTGCGTCGAGAAGGCCGCGATGATGGCCTTCGTCAAACTGAGGATTCTGGAGCCCGACGAGAACCATAGTCTTCGGGGCGCCACACTACAGCAGGTAAGGCCCAGCGAGAGTACCAGTCGCTAAAAGGGGTTAAAATTCATGCAATATTGGAGGGTAAATGTCTTGAAACCTCCCTCCTGAAGGTGTTATAGAGAAAGCTGATAGGAGGTGTTGACGGAAGGAGAATCGCGAAGAGAGGGAAAGGACGGGAAGGTCATGGAAGACAAGGGAGGATCAGAGAAGGAGGAAGGGTAAAATAAACTAGCATGTGGAGAAAAGGAAGGATTGGAAAGGGAGTAAAAAAAAAAAAAAAGTGATGAAAGAAATGTAAGAGTATAAAACCGTTAGAATAAGTACCAAGATATTTTATTGGTGTTTTTAAGGGATAAATAGAAACGGAAGACGAAATACGAAAGGAAAAAAAAAGATGAAAGAAAAAAAAGTTCTGAGGGAAAGAGCAAACGAAAGGGGGAGCGAAAGAGAACTAAAACGAGAGGGAGTTCTGATATAAGTTGAAGAGAAAGTTTGAATGGGTAAACGTACAGGTATGACGAGAAGGGACGCGGGAGAAGGGACGCGGGAGTAGGTGTAGAGGTGAGTTTGGAAAAGTACAAAGGGAATTGTGTGGCGCGGAGGAGAGGAAGCCAGAGGAAGGTAAAAGGGGGAGAGAGAGAAAAAAAAAAGTCGGATGTGAAAGATGGATGTGGGAGAGAAAGATGAATAAATGCAAAGAATGGATGAAAGACGAGTAAGTGAAAGGAATAAGTGCTGGTAAGACACACGCACGTACACACACACACACACACACACACACACACACACACACACACACACACACACACACACACACACACACACTTTCAGATATATCCACTGCCTCCTCCTCCTCCTCCTCCTCCATTGACTCTTTCCTCCCCAGTATCTCCCTTTACGCAAAATTACTCCCCACTTCCACTCACAATGAAGCTGAAGAGATACTGTGTTTGGGGCCACAAGGCAGAATACACGTGAGAACAAACTGTCATGGGAGGATAAGTGCAGGGCGGGCGTGGGCGTGTTCTCTCTCTCTCTCTCTCTTTTTCTCTACTCTCTTCTCTCTTTACTTTATCTCTTTCGCGGTCCGTCTATCCCTCTTCACCACCACCACCTCCATCCTCCTCCTCCTCCTCCTCCTCCTCCTCCTCTCGCCTTCTTTCGTCCGCCACACAATGCAAAGCTATTTACGTATAAACTCGAGTTGTCAAGTGCGGGAGGAGAGGTGGGAGGAGATACAGGGATGAAGAGACGGGAGGAAGGGAGAGTCGGGGGAATACTTGAGGGAGAGAGGCATTACCATACGATAAATTCTCAGTTCGTCAATTCTGAACAGAGAGGTTTAAGCTTCTCAAAAAGTGGAGAGGAGAAGGACAAGCCGAGATGGATGCAAAGGGCGCAAGAAAAAAAAAAAAAAAGAATGAGAAAGGGAAAAGATGGAAATAGGGAAGAGAAAACAAAATAGGGAAGGAACGAAGAAAATGCAGGAAGATAGAAGGAAATACGAGGAAAGAAAGTAGGAAAAATGGAAGAAAGCTAGCACGATTGCGGAGAATTTAAGGAGAATTTAAGGAAAGGGAATAGGGAAGGCAAGCAGGAAAGACGGGGAAAAAAGAAAAGAAAAAAAAATAGGCAGATTGGAGGTACATTACATTAAAAGGACTGAAAGATTGTGGAAAGGAGATTAGAAAAATTTAAGGAAGGAAGGAAGGAAGGAAGGGAGGGAGGGAGGCAGAAAAGATGGAAAAGGAAGGAAGGAAGGAAGGAAGGGAGGGAGGGAGGCAGAAAAGATGGAAAAGGAAAAGGAAGGAAGAAAGAAGAATAGGGAGATAGGAAGTACATTAAAGGGACTGATCATCTACCTGACACCACCAACCACCTCCTCCTCCTCCTCCTCCTCCTCCTCCTGCTCCTTCTTTTTCGTCTCCTTTATTTTCTTCTCCGTTTTCCCCTTTTCTTTCCTTATTCTTCTTCTCTTTTCTTCGTTTTCTTCTACTTTTCTTTCCTTATTCTCCTTTTCTTCGTTTTCTACTTTTCTTTTTTTCTTTTTTCGCTTGCTTTTTCATTTTCTCCTATTTTCTTATCCTTTCTTCTCCTCCTTTTCTTTTCTTGTCATCCTCCTCCTCCTCCTCCTCCTCTTCCTCCTCCTATCCTCCTCCTCATCCTCCTCCTCCTCCTCCTCCTCCTCCTCCTCCTCCTCCTCCTCCTATCCTCAGTCTCTTCTCTTCCCTCCATCTCACGATAGCTATTAGAAAGGGAGAACAGGTGTCCATCTACCACACGTGTCACTCACCACCACCACCACCACCACCACCACCACCACCACCACCACCCTCCCCTCATTCTTTCCATCATGCAACTCGGAAAACCTCGAATTCATTAACTACTTTTCTTGTGTGTGTGTGTGTGTGTGTGTGTGTGTGTGTGTGTGTGTGTGTGTGTGTGTGTGTGTGTTTTTGTGTGTGTTTTTGTGTGTGTTTTTTTGTTTTTGTGTTTTTTTTTTTTTTTTTAATTTATTTACTTTTTTTTTTTTGTGTGTGTGTGTGTCACCATTTCCCATACCCTCCTGACGGCGGCCGTGTTCTCAGGTGATGCAAGAGGACAGAGCAATGGGTCTTGTGCCCTTCTACGTTTCGGCAACCCTGGGCACCACCTCCTGCTGCTCCTTCGATAACCTCGCCGAGATTGGTAAGTCCTTCTCTTCCACCTTCTTCTACTGCTGCTGATTCTAATACTCCTCCTCCTCCTCCTCCTCCTCCTCCTCCAGATAGTGATTGCGATTGCTATTCTCTCTCTCTCTCTCTCTCTCTCTCTCTCTCTCTCTTTCTTTCTCTGTGTGTGTGTGTGTGTGTGTGTGTGTGTGTGTGTGTGTGTGTGTGTGTGTGTGTGTGTGTGTGTGTGTGTGTGTGTGTTTATTGTATGCATCGTGATATTCTGTCCACTTCTCCTCCTCATCTCCGCATCTCTTTGATTCTCGATGTCTGCGTGTCTCTCTCTTTCGTCAGTTATCTTGCATTTATTCTCTCCCTCTTCTCCGCTACACTATTCATCAGCGCATTTTCTTGCCTTCCTACTTATCTGTTTGTTATTTATGGGTGTTATACCAAGCTGTTTGTTAGGCGTAACTGCTATTAATCCCTTCAGTACTGGAACACATTTTTACCATGTACTGAGTTTTGAGTGTGTTTAGACGATATTATTTACACTAGCAAGGTTCTATGGAGGTCAGGAGGTTAATGTTCCAGAGTCTTCACTATTTTAATCCCCATACAAGTTTCTGAAGCTGAATAGAATCACCAAATAGTAACCAGAATGAATCTAAAAACGTGTCATGGTACTGAAGGGGTTAAGAACAGCTTGTCGTTAATGAGGAACGCTTACCAATACTAATAAATGTCTGGTATTAATTAACGTTAGGTAATATTGATAAACATTTACTATTGATATTGAGAAACGTTTGCCATTGATAAACGTTTGCCATTGTTAAACGTTTTACTGAGAAATGTTACTGTTATTGAGTATTGATTAACGCTGCTACCCTCAACTGCAACGTTTATCAAAGACATTGCTCTCATTGATAAACGTTGTCTCTGGTGTAGTTAGAGATCAGCGGTGATGGATTGTGATGTTGCAGATCCTATTAACGTTGCTGTAAATGGTGTAGTTGAGGTCACTGGTAATAGCTTTTGGTGTTGCAGATCCTATTAATGTTGCTATAAATAGTGTACTTGAGGTCAGTGGTTATGGCTTTTGGTGTTCCAGATCGTATTAACGTTGACATTGGCGTAGTAGAGGTCAAAGGTGATGGCTTGTGGTGTTGCAGGCCCTATAAACGTTGCTGATATTGATAAACGTTGTCATTGGCGTAGAAGAGGTCAATGGTGATGGCTTATGGTGTTGCAGGGCCTATAATCGTTGTCATTGGTGTAGTTTGGGTCAATGGTGATGGCTTGTGGTGTTGCAGGGCCTATAATTGTTGTCATTGGTGTAATTTGGGTCAATGGTGAAGGTTTGTGGTGTTCCAGGCCCCGTGTGTGAGGAGTTCGGAGCTTGGCTGCATGTCGACGCTGCATACGCCGGCAGTTCCTTTACGTGTCCTGAGCTGCGGGGACCAATGAGAGGCATCGAGGTAAGCGAACAACCCACTCACCGTTTTCCTCATTTTCTACTTATTTTTTTTACTTTTCCTCTTTTTCTTTAGCACCATTTTTCTTTTCTTTTTTCTTTCTATTCTCGTTTTTCCCCATTTTTTTCATTCTTATTTGTCCCTTTTCTCCTTTCTCCACTATCTATCATCGGTTTCTCCTCTTTCTGCCTTCCTCATTTGTCCCTTTTATTTTTTCTTTTATCTATCATCGCTTTTCCAATCTTCTCTTCCTTCTCTCCATTTTTATCTTGTTTATCTCTATTCTTCAGACTTTTCTCCTTTTTCTCGTCTATCATTTTCCCACCTTCTCTATTCCTGTCTTCTTTCTTCTAGCTATTGTCCTTGTTCCATTACCACCTCTCGCTCTCTCCGAGTGCATAATTACGATATATATATATATATATATATATATATATATATATATATATATATATATATATATATATATATATATATTAGTAAGTTGTAGTATATAAAATTTTCAGCTTATTAGCAGTAATTATAATTACTATTGTTACATTATTACAATTATCATTATTATTATAAACAATTACTATTACTATTATTATTACTATTATTGTCTGATAGTTGGCTCATTATAGCTTACTATCATTATTACTATTATTGCCTGATAGTTGGCTTATTATAGCGCGCGCGCCCACACACACACACACACACACACACACACACACACACACACACACACACACACACACACACACACACACACCACGTAGTATAGTGGTTAGCACGCTTGACTCACAATCGAGAGGGCCCGGGTTCGAGTCCCGGGAAGCGGCGAGGCAAATGGACAAGCCTCTTAATGTGTAGCCCCTGTTCACCTAGCAGTAAAAAGGTACGGGATGTAACTCGAGGGGTTGTGGCCTCGCTTTCCCGGTGTGTGTTGTGTGTGATGTTGTCTCAGTCCGAAGATCGGTCACTACGAGCTCTGAGCTCTTTCCGTAGGGGAAAGGCTGGCCGGGTAACCAGTAGACCACCGTGGTAAATAACACACACACACACACACACACACACACACACACACACACACACACACACACACACACACACACACACACACACAACCTAAAAGTGGTCACGGAGTCTAAAGGTCGTGCAAATCGGTGTAGCTTTGCCAAAAACACGCAAGGTCAGGGAAGGTCAACAGCGTGGCCTTCTACATATTGGAGGCGAGCGGCGGGGTCACGACATTTCAGAGGTCAGATTGTGTCCGGGAAGAAGCACGAAGCGGTGG
>NC_059278.1:16299488-16324488 GCF_017591435.1 Portunus trituberculatus | reverse complement strand
TCTTGTCTTGTTTACTCTGCTTCTCTTTACACAGCAGGTAATTATCAAGTTTTAGGATTTTTCTGTAATAATATTTAGTCTTTTTGAATAGCAAGCTGTTACTGTCATTATTTTCTTACAGATTTTTTTTTTCATGATCTCATTAACGCTTTACTATTCATGATGTAATAACTCTTAACATGCTAAATATTTTATGAACATCAAATCCCTTTCACCATCAGATCAAACGACAAACGACTCTCATCAAATTAATTTCTTTCCAAGGTTACCCCTCTGTTAGTGCACTTCTTTAAATACCAAAGCTATTTATTTTTCCAAACTTAGTCTCGTGTCCTATTCTCATTTAACATGAAGGCCATTCTTTTAAGATTACCCCCACTCTGTTAGTCCAATTCTCTTTAAACATCAAAGCGATTTTTATCTAGGTTATCCACTGTTAGTCCACCTTTAAACACCAAGGCTCGTCTCTTCATCCCTCATCCCTTCCACATTCCCAAGTCACTCCTTTACTCAACATGAAATTATAATGTTAACTTGTTATAACTTGCAATGAGTTTCCTTCAAGTTTAAGTCAGCGAGGAGAAACGCTGTGTGGTACATGTTCTTTAACCGCTCAAGTTACACACGTCATTAGGAAGGTAACAAGTTGAGTACCAGATAAGTTGCAATTAGGGGAGGAGATGTGTAAGTTTCTCCCCAAGTACATGGACGGGACAGGGGACAGGGAGAGGAGAGGGAGGGGAAGGGGAGGAGGAGGAGGAGGGGAGGGAGGGGAAAGACTCGATAGCATCACCATAACAAGTATCATTTTTTTTATTATCTATCATTCTATTTCCCCATTTCTATCTTTCTTCCCCTTATATATTTTGCGTTTCGTTTTTTCACTGATCTTTTCCATCCATCTCTCTCTCTCTCTCTCTCTCTCTCTCTCTCTCTCTCTCTCTCTCTCTCTCTCTCTCTCTCTCTGTTCTTTTCCCATCGTTGTCTATTTAACATGTAATTTTTATCCACTCTCCCTATTTATCCACCTATCTTTAACGTTGTCCTTCTTTCTCTCTAATATTACTTTCTACTCATCTTTCTCATTCTATATTCCATTTTCTTTATTTTTTCTATATATAATTTATCCCGTGGCTGTTTCAGGTTGCGAGGATCAAACGACATCAACCAGAAGCTGCTGACTTCGATCAACGCCTCGGGAAAGCTGCACATGGTCCCAGCTTCCCTCAACGATAAGTATGTCATCCGTTTCTGCGTGTGCCGCCAGACTGCCACGGATGATGATATTGGTGAGTCTCCCTTGAAAGTCTCCGTTTTCTCTGATACACGTTTTCTGTTTACCTTGTTTCGATTGTCACTGGGATTCTAAAGGGTTACGAAGACTATGAATCGGATTCTCTAGTTTTGTTCCCATTCATGATGCAAAACTCTTGTTAAACTATCACTCCAGTCACGAAAACACCTTTGATAATCCCCAGAGACTTCTAAAATATTAAGAAAGACGCAGAAATACGTTATACATCAATATTTTCTTTGTTTTTCCTTGCTACCAATCGATCTCACGAATGGCCCTCTCCTGCACAGACTACGCCTGGGAAGTCATCAAACAGTTCGCCACAGACGTTCAGGAAACCAACCCGGAGATCATCGAGAACTACAGCCAGGTACAGTCCATCCGCCAAGGTTTCTCTGCGAGGAAAGGCCTGGCTAACCAAAGAGCTTGACCTAGGACTAGTGCCAAAGCTTAAATTGTACCGAACAGCAATACAGATTTAAGCTTAAGCATTGAGACGGCTTTATGCCATCCCAGCGAGTCTCCTCACACCCTGAAGCCATACCAGGACCCTTGACTTGACCACCAAGGTAAACTGGATAAAGGGAAGGCAATGTTTGGAGACGCTGCAGACACGGCTTGGAGTAGAGTTAAAGGCAATGTCAGCTTCCAATTGGTCCTGGATGTCCATTCTGCCACACGCTCCAAGCTCTGTTAGGCCGAGTTGTAATCTCGGGTGTAAATAAGAGGAGACTTGAGCATCGGAGCAAGACGAAGAATGGCATAGGCGAAGTCATGCTACATCCATTCTGTCTAACGCACTAAAACGCTTGCTGCTTTGTCTTGCTCCTGCCGTAAATAAAAGGACGGGGCTTAACATCGGAGAAAGCAAGCAAGCCAGCAAGTGAACGAGGCGAAACCAGCGTGTTTTATCTGGCGGTACTGTTGGACTGAGTGCACGTGGTAACTAAACACAGCACAATACAGCGCAATACATCGTTAAGTTTATCAGCGAGATCTTTGAGACGAGACCCAGGTGAAGGGGGGAACTAACTAATGAATCACGGTGGTAGACTCCTCGCCACTGCAGAGGGGCAGGAGGAGGCGTAAGTGTGAAGAAAGGAGGAGTTGCTAGAAATTAGGGAGATGTGATTAACGCCCGGCGAGGCTGACTAAGGGAGTAAGGACGACTGCCTGAAAGTGTGAGTGAGTGACGCGTCCCTGGAGACTGACGAGGACCAGACGGAGCGCAAGGGATGGTTCAGTCCGGTAGAAGTAGACGGAACGGACTGCTTGCTCCCTTGCCGACAACGTGTTCCAGGAAGCTCGTCCCGGAACTCAGCCTACTGACCTTTAGTTGTATTGATTCAAAGCTTTTTTAAGGCTTTTTTTTAAATTTGTTAACTTGTATTAGTGCAGTGATGGAGACCTGATGGAAACTTTGATGTAATGTTGCTCTTTTAATTCATTTCAATCGGCTGTGATGATACAAAGCTTTTTCAGGCTATTTAGATCTTGTTAACTTTTATCAGTGTACGTAGTGATGGAGATCTGATGGAGACTTGATGTATTGTTGATCTTTTAATTCATTCCAATTGGCTGTGATGTAAATAAACCCGATCGGCATGACCTCCATCAGTGAGCGTGGCTGTGATAATATCATCAGGTGATAGAGAAGAATAATAGTTTGAACAATAAATAGTTCAGAACATTGACTATTAAAGTGAAATATCTATTCACTCATGATTTGTCCTTCGATGAAAAAAAAAAATTCAAGTAAGAAACGTCATTAAGAAATGTAGTGTGAATCTTGCGATGAGTGTGTACAGGATGGATGTGGATGAGTGACGCATAAGTAGGCAGAGGCGGAGGCGCAGGCGGAGGCGGCGGCCCGGGAGGAATGACGCACACTCCCGTCTGCGAGTGTGGATGTGTACTAGTGGTTACTCTGTAAAGTATTGTAGAACTAGCTACATTACAACTCGTCTTCCAGTTCGAAGATTCAAAACATCGCATGGACTTCACTCCGAACCCTGTAAGGCACTGACTAGTGGCATCAGAGGTGGTAATGGTTCACCGTCTTCTGGTTTTTCAGGCGGAAGAAAGGGTAAATATTTTCTAAACCGCGTGATTGGGGTTCTACATCGGGTCACCATTAGCGTGTGTTGCCTGTATTGCCTTTCTTAAACCTCCGTACTCTGCGGTTCCAGCCGTGGTGTCTTGTTATGCCCTTCACTAGTAACTTGTCTGTCGTTACTACTTTGTTCTTTCTTCCTTATCCGGTCTTGTTACCGCTTCCTGCTTGACTCCGCTTGATTCAATAACCGGAGTGCTTTGCTTCAATAACAAGAACGCTTGTCTACATTTAGGGTTCATAATTTTTTTTTAATGTAATCTGTACTGCTTCCATTATGAAAAACCAGGTACAGCGGCACACTCCCACCACTTTCACTCACTATCACCTGAAATACTTGAAAGACGTGTTCTCTTTACAAAGACCTTAATTTCCACAACTACGACAACTACGACTTTAAAAATAGAGAAAACTTAACATTGCAGCGACAGTGTATATACCTACGATTGAGTATCAAAATTGTACTTGTCCTGAACCTATCTTAACTCCCCTATACTTCGGAACTGGAGGAGTCAAAAAGTAAAGAAACGAAGAAATAATAATAAGCTAATAAGCACAGTTTACATACTCTGTATACAGATAAACTTCCCCTGCCCCACCAAAACACACACACACACACACACACACACACACACACACACACACACACACACACACACACACATTGACAGACAGACACATTGACAGACAGACACATTGACAGACACACAGACAGACAGACACACACACACACATTGACAGACAGACACATTGGCACGCACGCACGCACGCACGCACGCACGCACACACACACACACACACACACACACACACACACACACACACACACACACACACACACACACACACACACACACACACACACACACACACACACACACATTGACAGACAGACACATTGACAGACAGACAGACAGACAGACAGACAGACAGACACACACACATTGACAGACAGACACATTGACACGCACGCACGCACGCACGCACACACACACACACACACACACACACACACACACACACACACACACACACACACACACACACACGGACAGACAGACAGACACAGACAGACAGACAGACAGACGCTGACAGACAGACCGTGACGGACGGACGGACAGACAGACGCTGACAGACAGACCGTGACGGACGGACGGACGGACGGACAGACAGACAGACAGACTGTGACGGACGGACAGACTGTAACGGACGGACGGACGGACGGACACAGACAGACAGACAGGGCCACAATTTACACGAGGTTGCTAGAACGACAAAAATCAAACAAGTGCTGATTAAATTCTAAGCTTCATTCAATCTTGTACATGAGGAAAAGTAATTAAACGCCGCAGACGAGAACATAGCGACTCCTCTTCCTCCACCACCACCACCACCACCACTGCTACAAAATGTGATTAATAGGACTGGCTGCTTCGGGCATTGATCTCGCTAATGATGGAGACTAATATCACTTCTCGCCATTCCTCCTCTCTCTCCAGTTCTTATTAGTGGAAAAGAACGCACACTTTTTCGTCCTTCATTCTTTAACCCCTTCAATACTGAGACGCAATATTTACTTTGATTTTTAGGTATGATTAGACGATTTTATTTGCATTAGGAAGGGTCTATGGTGGTCGGAAGATTAATAGCCAGAATTTTCAAGATTTTAATCCCCACATGAGTTTGAAGCCGTATAAAACCACCAAATAGTACGAAGAGAAACTATGAAAACGTGTCATGGTACTGAAGGGGTTAATATTTGTCTTACATCATATAGTTATCAAATATCATCTTGAAGTATATGAAGAAAGGAAAGCTGATGTTTGCTAATTGAATATAATGTAAGGCAGATATTAATCCCTTTACTACCATGACACTTTTTCATTTTTTTCTTAGTATTTGGTGATTTTATACAGCTTCAGAAACTCCTGTGGGGATTAAAATAGTGGAAATTCTGCCTATTAATAAAACCGAGTAATCATGTCCAAAAATCAATGTAAAATCCATCTTGTCTTCCAGCTTTCCTTTCTTCATAAACGTCAATTCCAACTTTTTTTTTTTTTAACTTTACTTTCTTTTTATCTTCATTCGTTCATTTCCTCCTTCCCGACAAATGCATAGGAATCGTGACTGCATTCCTTCACTCACGTACCTAAACGAAGCGAGTTTCATTTATCCTTCCTTTCCTTACTCCTACAAATGAATCAACCCGGTAGCTACAAATGCCCTCTTCTTAACTTCTACTACCCTCTCTTACCTCTGTGCGTCTTACAGTTGACAGTGACACTAGGCAATCGTTACCAACAAATGGATCACCCTGGTAGCTACGAGCCTTATTACTATATATGCTCTGTTCCCCTTAACCTACTCCAACCTCCTCTATGCATGCACTCTTCTTGACTCATTCTACCCTTTCTTACCTCTATGCGTCCTACAGATAGTGACTGCAGTGACTAGACAATCGTTACTCCTTCAAATGAATCAACAAGCAGCTACAAAACCTTTATCACTATGCATCTCCTCTTTCCTTTGACTTACCTATTTTACCCTTCCCTTACCCTCTATGTCTCCTGCAGTTGACGGTTATCCTACAAACTAATCAACACGTTGCTACAAAACCCTTATCACTATGTATGCCTTGACCTACTCCAACCTCCTTCAGACATGCCCTCTTTCCCTTGACCTACTTATTCTACCCTTCCTTTCCTCTATGCCTCCTGCAGCTGAAAATGACTATAGCCGGCGGTTACTCTAGAAATTAATCAAGCCGTAGCTACAAAACCCTTATTTCTATGCATACCCTCGTCCCCTTGACCTGTTCCTTTTAGCCTTTCTTCCCTTTACACCACCTGCAGCTGACGGTGACTCTAGCTAATCGTTACTCTACAAATGGATCACCCCGGTAGCTACGAGCCTTATCACTATGCATACCGTCTTCCCCTTGATCTATTCCAATCTCTGTCCTTGCAGCTGAAGAAACCAGTGGAGGCCGAGGACGAGGTGGTCAAGGCGGAGAAGGTCAGGAAGCAAGACGCCAGCCTGCAATACAAACGCTCCTTCTTCGTCCGCATGGTGTCTGATCCCAAAATCTACAACCCCAAAATTGTTCGCAGCTTGCCATGTAAGTGACGCCAGATACTGTGGTAGTCATAATTGTTCTCGTTTTCTTTATGGAGGGGGAAACTGGCCAAAAGCAACAGAAAGAGTTAAACTTAAGGGCCCACTTAATTTCAAGTCCCCATGCAGGTCAGACAGTTAGCAAAAAATAAGTAAATAAATAAAATAAATAAATAAATGAAAAAAAAGGATAAATGTCTTGGAATAAATGTCATAAATCCTTCCTCTTAAGTGAGTTAATGTCATAGAAAGATGGAAATACAGACAGATACGGTGATAAAGACAACTGGTTTCTTCACTTGATTCGTATTGAGAAAAGCTTTGCTCTCTCACCAAGACTATTTCAAAGGCTACAGAGATGATAAGCCGGCTGTTTAAGAGTGTTTCAGTGATGTAGGAATCTTGTTAATCTGTCCCTAGAAACATAAAAACACCCTTAAAAACTCATATCTTCAGTAGAGCCGATAAAAAATAATGGAAGTGAGTAGTATTTAGTAAGGCAAAACGCATCCAAACCTTAGTCTAGTCTTAAATATTTGAGTGATAACAACTGGCAGAGCTTCTTTACTGTAACTATTTGACAGGGTGGGAGGAAATGGGGAAAAAATGTTTCTTTCCTTTCTTGAATTACTTGAAGGAAAAAACGTAACTAGTTTAATTTTTCATATATGCTAAAATAAATCAAAGTAGACTCTTAATCACTGTCCTCTCTCTCTCTCTCTCTCTCTCTCTCTCTCTCTCTCTCTCTCACCCGCAGCCAACAACCCAAGGCGCCACACAACCTCTGAGTCAATCGAGGAAAGCAACGTCTCCATCAACTCTCCAACGATGTAAGTACCTCGTGACATCACCGCTGACATCACTGCGCCTCCCCAACACCTTGACAGCCACATCTCGCCTACGCATCTGTACATTTGACTATCACTGCTCTTCCATTAGTTACGCTTCTCTACTCGTCATATCCCTTACCTCTTTACTTTCTTCTACTTGTCATTATCTTACTTATTCTCACTATCACTGTCATTTTTCTTTTATATTGATAGTTACACCTGTTTTCTATACACCAGTACACTTCACTATACCACTTACTCTTACCTTCACTATATCAGTTCTTACCTTCTATTTTACTCTTCACTATCTTCACTTCCCTATCTTTTTCACTATCACTCTCCTTCTCATCTACCTTGATAGTTACACCTGTTTTCTATTCACCAGTACACTTCACTATAGCATTTACTTTTACTTTGTCTTCTATTCTTCATTACCCTTACTTACCTATCCATTCTCACGATCACTGCCCTTCTCTTCTACCTTGATAGTTACACGTTATGCTTTCCTATTCACCAGAACACTTGCATCTACTTTTCCACTCTTCACTATTTCTATTAATCTATTCATTTCCACACCTGCACCCTCACCAACCACAAACACCAACTTCAACTTCCTTTACACTTCCTTTGTCATCTATTTGTCCACGTGTTTCCTTGTTTCTTTACGCCAAACCACTCGCCAGTTCATTATAACTAGCTTTAACTAACTCAGATCTGTATTCCTGTCCACTTTTACATATCACTAATTAACAAAGCACTAACATCACCCACACGTAATACACATTGAGATTCTACTATCATTATCCTTATATATTCATTATGATCACTATTTTCTATTTTAGTTTTTAGTTTTCTTCTTCTACGTTGTTCTTGATACAGCTGCTATGTGCTTTCTGTCTGCATGTTTCTGTAATATTTGTGTAGTGTTTGTATTTAGCATGAATCTCATTACATTATTATTACTATTATCATTATTTTGAATTTCTACTGACTGATCTAAGAGTTACTTGTTAATGTTATAAATCTATTGTTTGAATCATAATTTTTTTCTTTATGTCTGCATCAATATATTTTTTTTTCTAATTTCAACTTTTTATATTCGTGGCAATCATATTCCAGTATTTTTTTTTTTTTTTGCTTTTAAATAATTCCCTTTGCATTTGGTTCTCAGGGCATTTTGAGTTACGAGTTCCTTACTTTAATGTCCCCACGAGCTTCAGTCCTAAAGTGATCCAAACACCACAACTCTGCTTTATGTTGTGGCTCCCTTAAAGTGCTCCCAAATCCTTCCTTGCAAGTGACCCATGTACCGCCACAGTCTCCTGGTCATTAAACTGCCCCAGAAGCTTCCCTACATTGCCCCATAAAACTTCTCTAAACTATCCTAGAAACTTTCTTAATTTGCTCCAGAAACTTCCCTAAATTGCTCCAGGAACTTCCCTAAAATGCCCCACAAAAAACTTCTCTAAACTATCCTAGTCCTAGAAACCTCCCAGGAACTTCCCTAAAATGCCCCACAAAATTCTCAAAATTGTTCTAGAAACCTCCCTAAATTGCTGCAGAAACTTCTCTAAATTGTCCCAGAAACTTCACTAATATCCCCAAAAACTCCCCTAAATTGCCCTCCACAAACTTCTCTAAATTACCCTAGAAACCTCCCTAAACTACCCCAGAAAATTCCCTTAAACTGAGGCAACCACCACCACCACCACAACCAATAACCGCTACATTTCCCTATATTGCCCTAACATTCCCTAAAAAAATCCCCTTAAACTACAGTTACAATGCTTTGTTTTCCGAGTGTGCCCAAAAACTTCCCTTAAACTCAGCTAATTACTTCACTAAAGTCACCTTGTCCCTTAAACTGAGCCAAGTAGCACCCTAAGGCAAATATGTCCCTAAAATGACCCTGCAGTACCCATGTCCTAAAACTGATCTAAAAAAAACACCCTTGAAGTACTCCTCCTCCTAAAATTGACTTAAAAAGCGCCTTAAACTAACCTTTTTCTCTTAACCCTGAGCCAAGCAGATAAACAAAATCCCCAAATTCCTTAAACTGACCTAGGGAAAAAAAAAAAAACTCTTGACTAACCCTTTCTCTTAAACTTCAGCCAAACAGCGCTCTTTAAGTACCCCTCTCCCTTAAACTGACCTAAAAAACGCCCTGAATAACCCTTTCCCTTAAACCTAAGGCAAATAACGCTTACTGAACTACCTCTCTCCCTTAACCCCTTCAGTACCATGGCGTTTTTTCCCTATTCATCTGGTTACTATTTGGTGATTTTATACACCTTCAGACACTCATGAAGGGATTAAAATAGTGAAGACTGTGGCCATTAATTTTTTGACCATCATAGTCCTTTCTTAATGTAAATAAAATCGTGTAATCATAACCAAATCTCAAGGTAGAAATGCGTTCCAGTACTAAAGGGGTTAACTGACCTAAAAACGCTCTAAACAACCCTCTTTCTCTTAAACCGGAGCCAACTAGCGCTCTAAAGTACCCCTTATCCTTAAACTGACCTAAATAACGCCCTGATGTACCTTTTCCCTTAAACCTGAACCAAATAAATAAAAATATCCCTTAAACTAACTTAAAGACTCCCTAAACTACCCTTTCCCTTAAACCTGAGCCAAATAGTCTTAAAGTACCCCGATCGTTAAACCTGACCTGAAAACGCCCTAAACTCCCCTCTTTCTCTTACCCCTTGGCCAAATAGCGCCCAAAAATACCCATGTCCCTTAAACCTGAGCCACGTAGCGCTAGTCTTGTATGTTGTGTCCTTATGTTGCACGCCGCCCTTCCCCTGCAGTGACCTTGATGTCCTGGAGGAGCTTTTGCAGCGCAGCGATCTGAAGGAAATGCTGCAGGAGGCGAAAAAGAAGGACAACAAAGCACTCATTAAAAGGACAACCAGTGACATCTCAGCACTAATTGTTGTGCCGCCGTCCCCGTCACACGACCCGGAACACTGAGCCAGGCTGGAGAGGAGTATGTGGATGAGAATAGTGGAGTAGGAAAGTGGTGACGTGACTCAGTCTAAGAAGAAGATAAATTTTGAAAGGTTTAAATTCCGAATGTTTGCTGAATGTCACAAATCAAAGTCGCCACTCCATTGTTAGGTCATGAGTAAGTGGTATTAAGAGTTGAACTGCCTCCTCAGTACCACGGGATTCAGTCTGAGAAGAGAAAGAAGAATAAGGAGTTTTGAAAGGTTTTGATCTGAACTCGTGCTGAATGAGTCACAAATCAAAAGCCGCCACTGCATTATAGGCTAAGTATGGTGGTATTAAAAGTTGAGCTGCCTTGTTAGTACCACAGGATTGAGCCTAAGAAGAAAAAGAAGCGGGGGTTTTGATAGGTTCTGATTCTGAACCGTGTGCTGAATGTCACAAATCAAAGTTGCCACTCCATTTTAGCTCATAAGTAAGTGGATATTAAGAGTTGAATTGCCTCGTCAGTACCACGGAATTAAGCCAAAGAAGAACATGAAGAGGAAGAATAAGAAAGAGTTTTGAAAGGTTTAAATTCTGAATGTATGGTGAACGAATCACAAACCTAAAGTCACCACTGTATTTTAGCTCCTAAGTATGGTGGTATTAAGAGTTGAATTGCCTTGCCAGTACAGTAAACGTTTAGTGAGACTGCAACATTCGGATCGGTCAGTAATAGGCTGATCCGAGGCGAGACTCAATGATCTTAGCGCTATTAATCTCACATGCAGAGCAGCAGCAGGACTCGCCTTGTGTGTGCTGTAAGCTCATCTCTCGTGCATCCCTTCTCGATCTATGCTTTATTCCTTAGTCCACTCTGTAAACTCAATGGTTTTCTGTTACAATGTCCGTAGCATGTCCGTTTTCTTTTTGTTGATGTTCTTTTTTTTTCATATACATACATGTATAAGTTTCATGTATACGTTTTTTAATTACTGTTGTTATTTTTATGTTAAGTTAATTGTGTTAGTATGCAATGATTGTGCTTTTTTTAACTATTGTATGTGACGTGTGTGTGTGTGTGTGTGTGTGTGTGTGTGTGTGTGTGTGTGTGTGTGTGTGTGTGTGTGTGTGTGTGTGTGTGTGTGTGTGTGTGTGTGTGTGTGTGTGTGTGTGTGTGTGTGTGTGTGTGTAATTACACTGTTAACTCATTCACGCATTCAGTAAAAATTTATCTTTTCACTAAACATAGAGTAAAGTATATTATTCAAACCCTTCTAATTCATTCATTTATTTTTAGTAATGAACGATTGAGTTGATGGGCGAGGATGATTTTGTACCAATTATTCATCACTTAACCCCTTCAATACCACGACGCATTTTCCTATTCATCTGGTTACTACTTGGTGATTTGATACAGCTTCAGAAACTCATGTAGGTATTAAAAAAGCGAAGACTGTTGCCATTAATCTTTTGACCTCCATAGACCCTTCCTGATGTCAATAAAGTCGTCTAATCACACCCAAAACTCAAGGTAAAAATGAGTTCCAGTACTGACGGGATTAACACAGGAAGGTCGCCGTGGTACAGTGGAACCATGCGTGCTTTGGGGTCCAAGGGGTCTCCAAGCACATGGGTTCGAATCCTGTCCACGGTCCGAGTGTAGGTTGGGCTTCCTCACTCGGGGCAACGGTTTCCTAGCGGGTGGGCTTTAAGATAGGAGGAACCACAAAAAGTATCCCCTTAAGCCCAGAAATTCCCGTGAAAAGCCCACATGGTATAAAAAAAAATACATAAATAAATAAATAACAGCCGGGTCAATCTTAGGCTCGGAAAGAAAGTAACGGGAAAAAAATGATAAGAAAAAGTATCACGGAAAAAGTATCAAATAAAGCGTCAGGAAAGAAGTATCAGGGAAAAAGTATTAAGAAAACTGTCAGGAATATGTATCAAGAAAAGTGTTAGGAAAAAAGTATCAGGGAAAGAAATGTCAGAAGTGTTTGCATGAGTGGCTTCCTCTTATTTAGAAGAACAAATAGAGGTAGTCAGATCTATACCCCCCCCCCATCCTTGTCTAATGAATCCCTAAATACCTTTCCTGAATGACCAACACATATTTGAGTTACACGAATGGTTTTATATTTCTAAGACAAGGGCGTAGTAGACACGGGAGACCAAATTAATCCTATCACTGGTCTTATTAATCTTAACCCCTTCAGTACCATGTCGCGCTTCCATATTCATTCTCTTTTACTATTTGGTGGTTTTACAAAGTTTCAGAAACGTATGTGGGGATTAAAATTGTGAAGATTCTGGTCATTAATCTTCTCACCTTCATAGACCCTTGCTAATGTCAATAAAATGGTCTGATCGTACACAGATCCCAAAGTAAAACTGTCCCAGTATTGAAGGGGTTAAATTTTATCCTTTTTTTTTTAATGACCAACAGCATCCATTTGAGTTACATGGGTAGTCTTTTTTTCTTCGTTTTTAAGACAAGGACACAGCAGACACAGGAGACCAAATCCATTTTATATTTCATCTACTCAACCCACAAGTCGTATCTCTTTTCTTAATTACCAACAACACTCATTAAAGTTACATGTGCGGTTCTTCATTTATAAGACAAGGAAACGGGAGGAAAAAACAATCCTTTCTTTCGTCTAGTTCATTCCAAGCTGCTAGTAATATTCACTCAACTGGCAGGGAGGGCTCTGTCACTAAAAACACAGTAAAAACACTAAAAACCTGTACAAGTTCAATTAGAGAGCTAAGTAAGTAATAGAGATGTGGCGCAGATGTTTCAGAATACGGCCGTAAGTATCAAATCAACACAATGACATCAAGTAACAACTGATTGCCAGACCTGTCCACCCACACGAACACCAACACACCAGTACTAACTCCGCAGGCTCCACTTGATTTCTAGGACGCACAGATCACGTGTCGCGTCGGTAAGATATGTATGCATGGTTTGACGTGATGCTGACATGATGATCACGACGCTCAGCTCTCCCACCACGTCTGTTTTCAAAGGCCACGGAGATGATAAGCCGGGTTCTCGAGTGTTTCTCCTTTTAACAATGTGGAAATCTTGTTAATGTCACTAAAAACGTTGAATAAACGCCCTTAAAAACACGTGTAGCTTTGAGTAAATTTGAAAGCAGTGACGGTGATATATAGATTAATTTCTAGATCATACATAATACATGGCAAACGATCTCTCGCGTGCAGGGTTGCCAACTGCTGCCACCGTGATCACCCAACGTGTCAAAAAATATCGTCCATTGTGTCAATAAAACTGTTATTCTCAAGCCCTTCATTGTTTCAAGGTGGTCTTTCGCTAACACTGAGGTTACTGTAGACTGGTATGGATGGAAGGAAGTGACGGAAAAAAAATAATAAAAAAAAAAAAAAATAACTCATTTCGTCTTTGCTAAGCTCTATAGAAGTACATTTTTTAGACGCTGCTGTATATAAGAAATAAGTCTTTAACCCTTCAGTGCCACGACGCGTTCCCATATACATTCTACTTACTTTTGGTGATTTTACAGCTTCAGAAACTTATGTGGGGATTACAAAAGTGCAGACTATGGCCATTAATCTTCTGACCTCCATACACCCTTGCTAATGTCAATAAATGGTCTAATGGTAAATAAATCTCAAGGTAAAAATGTGTTCCAGTACTGATATACCGTTTTACCTTGAGATTTGTGTACCGTTAGATCATTTTATTCATAGAAGGAAGGGTCTATGGAGGTCAGAAAATTAATGGCCAGTCTTCACAATTTTATTCCCCCACATGAGTTTCTGAAGCTGTATAAAAATCACCAATTAATAAGCAGAATGAATATGGAAACGCGTCATGGTACTGAAGGGATTAAAAGAACATAATAACGGTAAAGACTGACTAGTAGAGAAATGGTTGAAAAATGTTTGAGCGAGTTAAAGCACAACCATTCAAGATAGGAAGGAAGAGGTGACCTTGACCTTAAAGTAAACACTGTCAACACGCTCCATAACACTCACCACTCCTCGCCGCTACGTCTTTCTGAAATAGAGAAGAGCAGCGTGTTTAGTGTTCAGCACAGCGAAAAGAACACTTGTACATTCCTGTGGAGCTGAGGGAAGAGCTGATGATGTTCCTTATCAATGTTGTATCTGTGAAAATGAGAACATGTACACTTGGGACTTTACTGTCGAAATAAATCACTACCAGTAAAGGCCCTATTAAGTAATCAAGCATTCTCTCTCTCTCTCTCTCTCTCTCTCTCTCTCTCTCTCTCTCTCTCTCTCTCTCTCTCTCTCTCTCCCTAAATCAATCACTACTATTATATCAAGTGGGATCGGGCAGACGTTCACCCGCATGTTCTAATCCCACCACGTACCGCCTTGATACTTTGCAATTTGTCGAGTGGTTTAAAGTTACCTCCATGTCACCACGATACTCAGGTTCTAAGTGGTTACGCCAAAGATGCACTTGGGTGGTGATATGGTCCTTAACACCACTGTACCACTGTAAATAAAACTGCCTACGCCACAAATGGGTGGAAGCTGAACAGCGCTTCCCATACACACTCTTCAAGTATACTTACAGGCGCTATAGGCCTTACCGTGAAAAAATAATAATAAAAAATAAGCAAGCATTTCTCTCTCTCTCTCTCTCTCTCTCTCTCTCTCTCTCTCTCTCTCTCTCTCACACACACACACACACACACACACACACACACACACACACACACACACACACACACACACACACAATCTTAATTAAGCACGTACACAGGAACAGTCCGTCATCCACACACCACCAGACAAACCAAACAGCAACACTATGGACTAATGATAACACCCCACGAGGCCAAATAAGAACTTCACATTTGATATGAATATCTATACGTACTTTATCACAGGAATACACGGAAAAAGAAAAAAAAAACATTACTTCCGCGCTTTACCTTCAATGTCACTGTGTTTTAAGGACCAACACAGCTTCCATTTCCCTCCTGCTACTGAAAAAACACGCCACTGATTGTGTTTAAGAGAGTTAAGACATCTCAGTAAGCACAAAGGTATGGTAAAATAATGTTTAGTCTGTGTATAATGTGTATGATTTCCGAATGTAATATCCTTTTAATCTTGTAATCATTATAATTCTCAACTTTTTAAACATCCTTTCTTCCCTTCTTTCAATCACTCATATTTATTACACACTATCTATTAATCTTCATATTCTGACTCATCTTTATGCTTGTTTCGTCTCCTAAACCCCTTATCTCTTGTTATTTCTTCTAGTACAACTCTCCTGTCTCTTGCTTCACTACTCTTAGACTCCCATTTCTTGCTTCACTTCAGTTAGACTCCTATTTCTTCTAGTACACCTCTCCTGTCTTCTGCTTCACTACTGTTTTTATTTTATTTTTTTCTGTTTAATATCTTCTGTTATTTCTGCACGCTTGTTTCCTCTATTAAGTCTTTTCTCTCTTTGTTATACGGAGTTAATATTCCTTTACACGTCTTTCTTTTCTTACTCTCTCGTTTCTTTTATTGCATTTCTTCTATTACATATTTTTTTTTTTTACCTATACTATCAAGTCCCCCTATTCTCCTTCCTCTTAAATTGAACCTTTTTTTATCCCTTTTTTTTCCATCAAAGATCTTATTCATCGAACTTTTCTTGGTTTTTACTCCAGTACTGTTCTCTCTCATCTTACAAATAATTTCTGCGCTCTACCACTTCCTCTCTCTCTCTCTCTCTCTCTCTCTCTCTCTCTCTCTCTCTCTCTCTCTCTCTCTCTCTCTTCCACAGTTCTTCTTGGTCTTAATCGTTTCCTTTACTGATATGGTTCTCTTTCCCATCTCCCTCTTCCCTTAGCCATTCTTAATTGGTTCTACTGCCTCTTACTATCATTTTCTTCCTCTTCTTCCATACAAATTCTGTTCAATGTTTGCCTCCTTCCTTCTTACTCTTTTTCTCTTCTTCTTCTTCTCCCTTCACAAGTCTATCTTCTTTGTCTTTCTTTTATTATCATTCTTTTCTCTCCCTTCGCAACTCCTATTCATTTTCTGCTTCCTTGTTCCTCTTACTTACTTTAACTTTCTTCCTCTTCTCCCTTCAGTTACTTTTTTCACCTCCTTGTTCACCTTCTTGTTTCCTCTTCTATTTTCTTTCTCCTCTCCCTCCGAATGTTCTTCAATATTTGTCTCTCCTCGTTCTCTTCCTTCTGTTCCGTTCCTCTTCTCTTTTTCCATAATTATTTTTCTTGTCCCGGTCTTGCTTCCTCTTCCATTTTCTTTTCTTCTCTTCCTCCGTAATAAATTATTTTTGCCTCCTCGTTCTCTTCTTACCTCATCCAACTCTCTTGTCCTCCTCTCCCTCCATTATTACTTGTTTTGCCTAATAGTTCCGTTCTTGGTTCCTCTTCCATTATCTTTCTCCTTTCTCTCCATGTCCTCATCAATATTCATCTCGTTTCCTTCCTTTTTTTTTTCCCCGTCTCTTTTTCCTCCTCTCTCTCCATAATCATTTCGTTTTGCCTTCTTGTTATCTCTTCCATTTTCTTTGTCCTCTCCTTCATGTCCTCTTCAATATTCATCTCCTCGTTCCCTTCCTTTTTTTTTCCGTCTAACTCTCTTTTTCTTCTCTCCCTCTGCAATTACTTTTTTTTTTTGGCCTCCCTGTTCCCTTCTTGTTACCTATTCCATTTTCTTTGTCTTCTCCTTCCAAGTCCTCTTCAATATTTGTCTCCTCGTTCCCTTCCTTTTGTTGCGTCTAACTCCCGCCTGTTTGTTTTGCAGTTCCTCCTGGATCTCCTGGCCCCTCGCCTTCCTACTGCAGGGCGTCTTTGATGACCTTGTGGATGACCCCGCCCTCCCCGTAAGGTCAGTCCCCTCCTGACCTCCCTTTCCCACACTCCCTGCCAGCGCCCCACTTCTTGTTTTCCCTCTGCTTGTATTTACCGATTTGTGTCTGTAGGAGTGACTCAAGTTCATAAAGTCTTGTTTTTAGTGGTGTGATTTTTTTTCTGAGTTTATGATTGCAATAACAGTGTGTGTGTGTGTGTGTGTGTGTGTGTGTGTGTGTGTGTGTGTGTGTGTGTGTGTGTGTGTGTGTGTGTGTGTGTGTGTGTGTGTGTGTGTGTGTGTGTGTGTGTCCCTCATGCCCCAGCTGCCTGAGGGAGGTCATCTTAAGACTATCTTCCTCAAATGTTCCTTTTTAAAATCCTGAAGCCTGAGGATACACGTGTAGATGGGTGGACAAAATAAAGCGAATCCCTCCAATCCTTCCATCCTTTATGTGACTTTCTCTCCTTTCCTCTTCTCTGTCCCTTAGCTTTAGTTTGCTTGACCTTCGCTGTGTGTGTGTGTGTGTGTGTGTGTGTGTGTGTGTGTGTGTGTGTGTGTGTGTGTGTGTGTGTGTGTGTGTGTGTGTGTGTGTGTGTGTGTGTGTGTGTGTGTGTGTGTGTGTGTGTGTACCGACTACTAAGCACCGTCCTCTAACCGCCCTCTAAAGAGCCACCTTATTTCCCTCAGGTTTCGCAACTGGAACACAACGCTGCGTCTGAAGGGCACCTCACCATCGCGCATCGTGGAGAAGATTGTGGAGCGCCGGTCCCCACAGCCGTCCCCGAGCACCTCTCCCCTTCCCCCTGAGGCCCAGTCACACCAGGGGCCTTGCTGTCTCGCCCACACCAGCACTAGCTCCCACCACCGCTCCCCGTCCCGCTCCCAGCAAATCCAGCCGCACCGGTGCTTGGGGCAGAACTCCTCCCACTGTGTTTGTTGCTGCGAGTCCATAACAGCACCTTCCTCCAACAGCAGCAGCCGAAGCACCTCCCCGAAGGCTAATGGCAAGTGCTAAGGTGACTCCCGACTGAACCTACTGACGAGGCTACTGACGAGGCTGAGGCGAGGCTCCTGATGGTGCTTCGTCAGGAGGTGGAAGATGAGAAAGTGGAGGTCAAAAGTTCAAGTTCCTGAGCCTTTTTAGTAGGTGGAGGTGATGGAGGAGGAGATGGAGGAGAGAGAGGTGATGGGTGTTCTTGAGGGAAGGAGAGGTGGGGGGGGAGAATGCGGGATGGAGCTGACAAGTATTCACGTAAAAAAAAGAAAAAAGAAGAAAAAAAATGACAACGAGAAAAGCAACGACTATTAAGGAGAAAGTAAAGCAGGAAGAAGAAGAAGAAGAAGAAGAAGAAGAAGAAGAAGAAGAAGAAGAAGAAGAAGAAGAAGAAGAAGAAGAAAACCAACAAACACAAACATGAAATAACACCCACCACAAAACTAGACACCAAAACACAAAAAAAACGAGACACCAAAGAAAACGGAACTGAGCCCAATATTAAAAGGGACACTTCGCTAAATCTTCCACATGAGGGCGGGTGACAATAGAGCAGACCACGACCGCCTCACCCAGTCTTCAGCGCCTCATTGCCTCGTGCGCTATTCCACTCAAGGGCGCAGTGCAGTGGTGATAATGGTGACGATGGTGACGCACGGTGAATGGAAGTAGACATCACCACCACCACCACCACGACCACCATCACTATCACTATCACCATTATCACTGCTGGCACTGTACTATATAAGCTTTGCCACTGTTATGCTTCCGTGATCGTACTACAGTGAATGAGTGTGTGAGTGTAATTAAGGGGAATGTAAACACTTAAGCTTAACCCACAGTATTATACAGTCAAGCCAGCCAAGCTAAGCCATGCCAAGCTAAAACCCAAAGGCCTAACCAATGCTCTCACTGTGTCTACCTGTTGTTCGCATGCCAAAGAGGCCTATGTGAAGATCACTAAGCCTATTATCAACGTACACATACACAGCCTATTACAGCTGTGTGTGTGTGTGTGTGTGTGTGTGTGTGTGTGTGTGTGTGTGTGTGTGTGTGTGTGTGTGTGTGTGTGTGTGTGTGTGTGTGTGTGTGTGTGTGTGTGTGTGTGTGTGTGTGTGTAATAATATACGGTTTATTCGGATGACAGTACTGAAATTATACAAAGGGGGGCGGGGATGTGAGTGAGGCTCCAGGTAGTCTAATGGTTTATGGCTCGCACCACGGTGGGGATCGCACTGTGGTGGTATCGGTCCGTGCGTGGAGCTCCTCAAGGGAATGATCTTGTGGTGTCTTGTGGCACGGAAAGGGCGAGTTGCGTCAGGGGAGAGCAGGTGGCGTAGACTTGAGTGACGCAGCAGCCCCTTCCTCAGGTGTGTGTGTGTGTGTGTGTGTGTGTGTGTGTGTGTGTGTGTGTGTGTGTGTGTGTGTGTGTGTGTGTGTGTGTGTGTGTGTGTGTGTGTGTGTGTGTGTGTGTGTGTGTGTGTGTGTGTGTGTGTGTGTTTCAGTTTATGTTCGTAAGTGTTTAGAGAGAGAGAGAGAGAGAGAGAGAGAGAGAGAGAGAGAGAGAGAGAGAGAGAGAGAGAGAGACTCATTATTTCCAGCTTCACTAATAAGATAATGTTCTCTTCCTCTCTGTCTCTCTCTCTGTCTCTCTCTCTCTCTCTCTCTCTCTCTCTCTCTCTCTCTCTCTCTCTCTCTCTCTCTCTCTCTCTCTCTCCAGTGTAAATAAACAAACAGATGGTGATGACAGACTTCCTGATGATGTCAATGTTGCGTCCCTTATATCATACCCTTACAAACACACACACAAACACACACACACACACACACACACACACACACACACACACACACACACACACACACACACACACACACACACACACACACACACACACACACACACACACACACACACACACACATACATACGTGTAAGTAAATGCATAAAAACATTGTTGCCAAGTGTCGCCAAATAAATATAAGTGCAATGTTTGATGTATTTTTATTTTCCTTTTTTAAATTGGTGCTCTCTCTCTCTCTCTCTCTCTCTCTCTCTCTCTCTCTCTCTCTCTCTCTCTCTCTCTCTCTCTCTCTCTCTCTCTCTCTCTCTCTCTCATAAGCATAACTCTTCTCTTTATTCTTATTCTTCTTTTCATTCCTTCTCTGTCTCCTTCTCCTTTCTTATTTTTCCTCGACTTATGTTTATTGCCTTCAGATTTCTCTTTCTTTTTTTCCTTCTTCATCTAAATATCTTGCTCAAATTTTCCTACTTTATTGTTCTCATCTTTTTCCTACTTCTTAACTGAACATACTCTTTATCCTATGTTCCTCTCTACTCTTCTCTTCCTCTTCCTCTTTCTTTATCTACTTTTTCTTTCTTTCATCCGTATCTCATCATTCCTCTCTCCTTTTTTTTTCTCCTTTCTTCCTTCTATTTTCTTCCTTTCTCTTCCTTTCCTGCAAATAACACTTCTCTCTTCTTCCTTCTTCTATTTCTCTCTTTTCCTCTACCTTCTTTTACCTTCTTTTTCACCCTCATCTTTACATTCCTCTATTTCTTTATCGTCATTTCTGTAAACACCCCCCTCCCTTTACTCCTGCTGTCCCTAATCCCCTTCCCACTCCTCCGCCGCCTCCTTCATATCATTACGTCATGCAACCTTCCCTCCTTCCCCCCCATTCCCTTGTCTCGTCTTCCTCCCCCGCATTTAGGATACCTCGTGAAGCAGTAAAAGTCCTTGGGGAAACTTGGGGAATTACTGTTCTTTAAAAGTCTACACACACACACACACACACACACACACACACACACACACACACACACACACACACACACACACAAGCAGCATATCATACAAATTTAGTCAGCCTTAGACGCTCCTTTCTTGACGAGTTAATACATCATTGGTGAATACAAAGCAGGCAATATGAGCAGAAGGGAATACAGGCAGAGATAAATGCTTATGTCCTTGCTGGGTTGCTTCCTCACACTACAGTGGTTACCTGCGTCAAACAAGGGGCAATACAGTGGCATGCCTCCGCCCAACATTCACCCAACGCTACTGCTGGAGGAAGTGAAGGAAGGTAATGTGTCACAGCGAGACAGAAGGGGAAGCAATTATGGCGGGAAGAATCGTAGACTGCAACTCGATTCCTATTTTGTTTTCTGATACCGAAAACACAAAAACACAAGAAAGAGGAACACAAAGGAATACAAAGAAGGAAAGTCAAACACCAACAGAACTTTAGATCCTTGAAACGCTGCTTGGTAACTATTTCTAACTATCTAGAGGGAAGAGAGAAAGAGACACAGACAGCAAAGCAGAAGACTTCTCCCCATCCACCACTACGAGGAGGAAAACAAAGAAACACAAAGAAAGAACAAACAGCAGCAGACCTACTGGCTTTTACTTAGCTGTGTGCGGATTACTCTATTTGAACTAACGTAAAAAAAAAAAAAAAAAAAGGACAGCAAAGACGAAGGCTCCTCCCCACCCACCACTCCCTCCAGACCAGGATGGCAAAGAAATAAAGGAAAAAAAAACAACCAATATGGAAAAATTGAATGTAGTGGTGTGATGGAGGAGGAGGAGGAGGAGGAGGAGGAGGAGGAGGAGGAGGAGGAGGAGGAGGAGGAGAGAGAAAGAGAAAGAGCAGGAAAAGGAGAAGGAGAGGAGAGGAGAAGAAGAGAGAAGAAGAAGAAGAAGAAGAAGAAGAAGAAGAAGAAGAAGAAGAAGAAGAAGAAGAAGAAGAAGAAGAAGAAGAAGAAGAAGAAGAAGAAGAAGAAGAAGAAGAAGAAGAAGAAGAAGAAGAAGAAGAAGAAGAAGAAGAAGAAGAAGAAGAAGAAGAAGAAGAAGAAGAAGAAGAAGAAGAAGAAGAAGAAGAAGAAGAAGAAGAAGAAGAAGAAGAAGAAGAAGAAGAAGAAGAAGAAGAAGAAGAAGAAGAAGAAGAAGAAGAAGAAGAAGAAGAAGAAGAAGAAGAAGAAGAAGAAGAAGAAGAAGAAGAAGAAGAAGAAGAAGAAGAAGAAGAAGAAGAAGAAGAAGAAGAAGAAGAAGAAGAAGAAGAAGAAGAAGAAGAAGAAGAAGAAGAGAGAGGTGGTGGTGGTGGTGGCGATCGTAGTAGAATATAAAAATCATGACGAGAGAGAGAGAGAGAGAGAGAGAGAGAGAGAGAGAGAGAGAGAGAGAGAGAGAGAGAGAGAGAGAGAGAGAGAGAGAGAGAGAGAGAGAGAGAGAGAGAGAGAGAGAGAGAGAGAGAGAGAGAGAGAGAGAGAGAGAGAGAACTAATAAACACGGAATTATAATGAGGCAGCATATTGACAAAGGGAGGAATGGAAGGACAGGGAAGGAGAGGAGGAGAGAAGGAGGGAGAGGAGGGAAGGTAGGAGAAGAAGAAAGAGAGGAAGAAAAGCAGGGAAGGAAAGGAAGGGAAGAAGGAGAGGAAAGGAGAGGAAAAGGAGGGAAGGAAGGAAGGAAAAGGAGATTAAAAGGAAGGAAAAGAGAAGGAGAGGAGGGAAGGAGTTAGGGAAAGATGACGATATTACCTTCGTCAATAAACTACCAAGGTCAAGGTCAAGCAAGTTCACGTAGACACACACACACACACACACACACACACACACACACACACACACACACACACACACACACACACACACACACACACAGTGGTTAGAGCGCTGGCTTCACAAGCCAGATGACCGGGATTCGATTCCCCGGCCGGGTGGAGATATTTGGGTGTGTCTCCTTTCACGTGTAGCCCCTGTTCACCTAGCAGTGAGTAGGTACGGGATGTAAATCGAGGAGTTGTGACCTTGTTGTCCCGGTGTGTGGTGTGTGCCTGGTCTCAGGCCTATCCGAAGCTCGGAAATAATGAGCTCTGAGCTCGTTCCGTAGGGTAACGTCTGGCTGTCTCGTCAGAGACTGCAGCAGCTCAAACAGTGAATCACAGTGAATCACTCACACACACACACACACACACACACACACACACACACACACACACACACACACACACACACCAAAAAAAAAAAAAAAAAAAAAAAAATCAAATTTTATCTCATTTTCATTTCATATTTTCTAAAATTTTCCAAGTGTTTTCAATTTGAGAAAAGGGAACAGAGATAGCATTACCGTGTGTGTAATTCACCACCGTCTCCTGCTGGTCACCCAGCCAGTCTTTTCCCATTACGGAGCGAGCTCAGAGCTCATAGACCGATCTTCGGGTAGGACTGAGACCACAACACACTCCACACACCGGGAAAGCGAGGCCACAACCCCTCGAGTTACATCTCGTACCTATTTACTGCTAGGTGAACACCCCACACATTAAGAGGCTTGCCCATTTGCCTCGCCGCTTCCCGGGACTCGAACCCCGGCCCTCTCGATTGTGAGTCGAGCGTGCTAACCACTACACTACGTGGTGTGTGTGTGTGTGTGTGTGTGTGTGTGTGTGTGTGTGTGTGTGTGTGTGTGTGTGTGTGTGTGTGTGTGTGTGTGTGTGTGTGTGTATGGGAGGAGGAACGTGAGAGTATGTGGAGGAGGAAGAGTAACTGAAGTGGAGGAGAATTATGTGTGGGAGTGTGTGTGTAGTGGTGTGATGGAGGAGGAGGAGGAGGAGGAGGAGGAGGAGGAGGAGGAGGAGGAGGAGGAGGAGGAGGAGGAGGAGGAGGAGGAGGAGGAGGAGGAGGAGGAGGAGGAGGAGGAGGACCATGATCCTAGACATTACAAAGAGTGAGGAATGTAAAACTTTACGAATCATTACAATCTTTCATGTTTACTTCAATTGATGCTTTCTCACTCCATCCTCCTCTCCCTCCCTCCTCTTCCTTCTTGCCTCCCTCACCACCGGAATCCTCCTCCAAATTATTTATCCCCTAATGATTCCCATCCACAGTAAATCTCCACTTTTCCCTCTGTTCTCCTCTCCCTTCTTTTCTCCTTTTTTTTCCCCTCTCATCTCCTTTCTACCAGTACGGCTTCCTTCTTCCCGTCTATGGCGTTCCTTTTTCCTCCCTTTTTCAACGACAGCCTCTTCTTCTCTCCTTTCATCTAAGCCTCCTCTTCTTCTCTCCCTTATTTAGCGGAAAGGCACGTCTTCTCTCTCTCCTACAACAGCCTCCTCCCTTCTTCTCTCCTCCAGCAACCTCCTCCCTATTTTCATCCCTCAACAGAAAGGTATACCCATCCTCTTCAACACTCGCCCGCTACCCTTCTTATTCTTCACTTCATTCCTAGCACAGCATCACAAGTACTGCTTCCATCATTCCCTCCCACGTTTTCTCCCCCAAGGCACGTATCCCGTCCTGATCATCACGTCCACATGAAAAAGAGCCAATCTAGAGCAGAACACGCGCCAAAAAGACTCCAATGAAGCTCTAAACGTAACCCTAACACAGGAGCCCTTCAGCATCCACAGGCCCTCCCTCGGCATCAGTGTATATAAGCGTCTCGCACATTAACCCTTCCAAAATGCACGTCACACACACGCACACACACATACAGACTCCTCCGTTGTGTGGGATGAGCGGCCCTGGGGGAGAGAAGGTGTCAGTGCGCATGCGTGGCCAGTTCAGTGTGGGCGAGTGATAGGTGAGGGACTGAGAGAGGGTTGTGCACTCAGTCTCCGTTAGTGCGTGTCTGGGAGAAGGTGTGTGTGTGTGTGTGGTGTGTCTGTTGCTGCCGAGCCCTGTGTGAGTCTGTGCCAAGCTGGAGTGGGAGTCAGGGCACCACACACAGTGATAGAAAGACAGGAAGAGGAAGAGCTGGTGCAGGATGGCCGACTTCAAAGGCACCACGACGCTGCTCCTCCTGCTGGCGGCAACGACGGTGGTGGCAAAATTCAGGAATAGCAATCGTGAGTGACAGTCA